>NC_034181.2:70173901-70306054 GCF_002021735.2 Oncorhynchus kisutch | reverse complement strand
TGGTGGGAAAGTCAAGCCGAGGAAGTCTCGTCCCTCTCAGAACAGACAGAGTAGAAAGGACCAGACAAAGCTAATGCATCTGATACTGGTGAGTGTTATGGGGTGTCTGCTGATTAGATATAGAATGAGAATTGGCTCCACTTGGAAGAAAGTGGTCTTTCAAAAAATCAAAATGTCTAATCTACACAGGTTCAGACTTTGTCTGGAGGTGATTTACAACCAAAAGGTCAAGGACAAGATTAATGGAAAGTGGGGAGGAGAAAGAAAGGACTGAAGTTCAGCTGTTGAATCATCTCAGGAACACGAACCCGTAAGTACAACACCAGAAACAGACAAGGGAACTAATTCAGGACAGAAGACCTAACACTGTGAGACAACCAAAAATGCTGTATTGTTTTTTGTGTGAGCAAAATATCTTTCTGATTATGCTGTGTTATCATTGGGTGTTACAATGTGTTGTGCAGAAAATCGAGGACACGCCAGCAAGTGAAGACCCCTGTGGAGGAAATTAACATAAGACCTGACTCTCTGACTCTACCACGTGCCCACGTAAGTTACTGAAACCTAATTACTATACGGACAGACAGAGATTCAAACATCTAGACAATTTCCCCTCTGACCTCACCTAACCCCCTTTTCCTCCGGGGTAGAGCTCCCTCTCTCAGTTTTCCCTGGCTCGGAACAAGGCCATCTTCCGCTGGAGTGGCAGCTACCCGGAGTCCCTCTGACCACCTCGTCTATGTGAACTAAGGACAGAGAGAACGCCATTCCTCTACCAACACTTTGACACATGCGCAGATGGAAACACAGACATCAGATATGAACACGAGACACGGACCACTTCTACACTCTCGAGAGCCCGATCTCAATGTCTCATCGGAGACCATGATAGTCTCACACTCAGACTCCATTACCCAGACCTCCACTCTGACATGGCACTGACCCCTTGAGCACTAAGACATGATCACTACTGATGAGGATGTGAAGGATGACTCTGCTAAAGATTTGATCTCCACCCTAAACAGACACCTCTATGAAGAAATCCATCAGTGAGACCAGCCTGGAAGACCTCATCGCTGAGTATGAAGATGAAGATGAGCTGAAGGATATGGCTGCCTCCGCTACCCCTGCTACTGATAATGCCAGTGAGGATGCAATGCTGCTGGAGATTGCAGCACTTTTTGACTGATGGAGACGAGCTGCCTCTGCATCTCTGAAGAGCCAATAGGCCTAATGAACATTTCAATGTAGCAAAGCTAAACTTTGATCAATTAATAAAGCATATTTTCTGCAGCAAATTCCACTACTGTTGATATGTGACGCAGCATGTTTAGATTAGACCTATTTGTTTGAATTTCCACCAAAATAATAAATATTACTGCCAAGGGAACAATCAAACTACTACAGGTAGGGGAGAGTGAAATATCAGCATAGAGTTCATTTGGACAATAATGATCCATAAGCATAATTGGCATTCTGTAATGTATGAATAACATTCACCCACAGCGAATACAAATCAGACGTGTTCTATTTTCTCCTCTGTCCTTCCTCCCACATCCTGATGAGGTTTAGATCGTCATGTTATCCAGCCCTTAAACTGTTTAGCATTTTAATAACACCTCACAAACTCAGGGCCTAATTACCTTTGTTACCATGCATCAAATAGAGTCCTCCTGTCACCACATATCTGAGCCACCTGAAGATGCTGTTACTGGTGGGTTTCCAACAGATTACAGGGAGATTGGTTAAGTAATCAACCTAAATAAGGATGGTGGGAACATCATCATACTACAGCACATCATTCTCTTTGCCTGTATTACAGGAGGGAGGATATATTGGTGTCATCAGAGTAATTGATTAGCACACATACTGTATGTGTCATTTAATCACCTTGAAGTGTGGTGAATAGAGAGCTTTGAAAACTATTGAATTAAGTATTTAAATACCAGGTGAAAAATGCTCCGTTAGAAAATCATTTTGAGAATTTAGGTATTTTATGAATTGTCACAGGAAGATTAGTTCAAACTGCACTTTTCTGTCTCTGTCATGCCTGTGGTCTGCATGGATAATGAGCTGAGAGAAGCAGTAGTAGCAGCACATCGTTTACGGCTACAGCAAGCTGTCCCTCACCTGAGAAACCCCGTTGTACATGAGTGCACTCTCCACAATAAAGATCAGCCTGACATCAACATGTGTTGACAAGTAGACTTGGAACTAAATCTACATAACATAGATACTGTACATGTATGAAATTAAGCATGATGTTTTTGAGGATTGTTAATATAGAAAGATGCAGAACATATTAACTCTGAAAGGGGAGGGAGAGAAGACAGGGGATGACTGGGAGAATATAGAGGAGAGACAGTAGGAGGGATGGTGAGATGTATCCATCTATGAATTCAAATATTAATCTACCCAATAAGGAGATCAAAGTGTCTCTCACCCAGATGTACACACAGACATGCACGAAACACAGACATGCACGTACACACACCTACACACACAAAAACACCACACGCTCACACCCACTCCTCTATCCACATGAAGTGGTCAGGGCATCACAGTGATCTAGTTACAAGGACATTGAGAGAAGCCATTCTTTCCCTCTAGAGACTGTAACATTGATGAGGTCTCCAACAAGAAGTGGCCAGTCTATCCTCAGGGGGATACTACTGACAACACATTGAAATGGGTGTCGTTATATCCTGCCTGTTTGGCCCTGTCCGGGGGTATCGTCGATGGGGCCACATTGCCTCCCGACCCCTCCTGTCTCAGCCTCCAGTATTTATGCTGCAGTAGAGTATGTGTCGGGGGCTAGGGTCAGTCTGTTATATCTGGAGTATTTCTCCTGTCTTATCCGCGTCCTATGTGAATTAAGTTAAGCTCTCTCTAATTCTCTTCTCTTTCTTTCTTTCTTTCTTTCTTTCTTTCTTTCTTTCTTTCTTTCGTTCTTTCTTTCTTTCTTTCTTTCTTTCTTTCTTTCTTTCTATCTTTCTTTCTTCTTTCTTTCTTTCTTTCTTTCTTTCTTTCTCTTGGAAGACCTGAGCCCTAGGACCATGCCTCAGAACTACCTGGCCTGAATACTCCTTGCTGTCCCCAGTCCACCGTGCTGCTGCTCCAGTTTAAACTTTTCTGCTTGCGGCTATGGAACCCTGACCTGTTCACCATACGTGCTACTTTTCCCAGACCTTCTGTTTTCAACTCTCTAGAGACAGCAGAGCAGTAGAGATACTCTGAATGATCAGCTATGAAAAGCTAACTGAGCTTTACTCCTGAGGTTCTGACCTGTTGCACCCTCGACAACGACTGTGATTATTATTATTTGACCTTGCTGGTCATTGTCACGACTTCCGCCGAAGTCGGCTCCTCTCCTTGTTCAGGCGTCGTTCAGCGATGGACAATGGGTGTCTTTCTAGCCATCACCGCTCCATTTTTCAGATATCAATTTGTTTTGTCTTGTCCCATACACACCTGGTTTTCATTCCCCTAATCATTCTACATGTATTTAGCCCTCTGTTTCCTATCATGTCTTTGTGTGTAATTCTTTGTTTGGTGTTGTGGATTATTGTCAGGCGGCCTTTACGTTTGTCATGTTCCGTGTTTTTGTCACGTTATTGTTTTCATGTGCTGTGTATTTTGGAACGGAATTAAAGTGCGCCTGTTTCACTACACTCTGCTCTCCTGCACCTGACTTTTGCCTCCCTTACACACCTTTGACAGAATTACACACCAAACCATGGAGTCAGCAGGAGCAGGTACCCCGGTTAGAGGAGTCGAGGAGCGCGTCCAGGAGAGCGACAAGGAACATTTGGCAATGTTAAGTCAACTTGGTGCCATGATGGAACGCGTTGTTCAAACCATGGACCGTTGGGAGAGACAGGGAGTCTCTCCAGCGCCTCGACCAGTACAACCGGGATTGCCTCCACCCGTCCCGTCCGGAGAGAATTCCAGTGGGATGCATCTCTCCCTTCCAGGGAGTATGATGGGATGGCAGTAAAGTGCCAGGATTCCTGTTTCAACTGGACCTCTATCTGGCCAGCGTGCATCCAGCTCCCTCAGGAAGGGAGAGAGTAGGTACCCTCATTTCCTGTCTCACAGGAGGAGCGCTGTGAGTGGGCAAACGCCGTGTGAGAGAGGAGGACGCGGCGTTGGACCAGTTCGAGGAGTTCACCCGTCGCTTCCAGGCCATCTTCGACCATCCACCCGAAGGTAGAGCGGCGTGAGAAAGGCTCTTCCATTTGAGGCAGGGGACGAGGAGCGCCCAGCATTTCGCTCTGGAATTCCGGACCTTGGCCGGCGGAGCAGGCTGGAACGCAGGGCCCTCATCGACCACTATCGATGCAACCTACGAGAGGACGTCCGACGTGAGCTGCCTGCAGGGATGCCACCATCTCCTTTGACCAACTGGTGGATTTGTCCATCTGGTATGATAACCTGCTGGTCACCCGCGGACGTCCAGAAGAGGCTCTGTCAGTGCCATCTTCCCAGCATCACCACTCCGGTGCCCATGGAGTTAGGAGGGGCTGCTCATAGGGAGACTGGAGCAGGAGCCATCACATGCACCATCTGTGGCCGCAGAGGACACAGTCTGTGTGCCGTGTTGGTTCTTCTGGGAGTCGAGGCAACAGACAGGGCACTCTGGCGTCACCCCAGGTTAGTTCGCACCACACTCATCCAGAATCCTCTGTTGATCAACTGTTTGTGCCTGTTTGTTTCCCTGAATTTTCTCCACATTCCCAGCATAAGGCGCTCGTCGATTCAGGCGCAGCTGGGAATTTTATCGATAGAGCGTTAGCCATTAGTTTAGGATCCCCATTTTTCCTGTAGTTAGACCCTTCCAGTTCACGCTCTGGATTGTCGACCATTATGGTCCGGGCCAACAGAGGGCAGAGGGCTCTCACGGGGTGGTTGCGAGAGTGCTCAGGGAGGTGTGTAGAGGTTGCTGTTGGTACTACCACGGCAGGAAGTCTAGACCAGGTCTCCCCCCCCCCCCTGAGCGGAGACGGTGGCTATGGATACCTATGTCTTTGAATCCCTGCGTCATCCGCCTCCTCAAGTTTATTTTTGTGAAGAAGATGTATAGGCGTTTACGCCCGTGCAGTGGCTATAGAGGACTCAATCAAATCACGGTGAGATACAGTTTGCCGCTACCTCTTATCGCCACGGCGATTGAGTCAATGCATGGGGCGCGCTTCTTTACGAAACTGGATCACGGGAGTACGTATAACCTGGTGCGTATCCGGGAGGGAGACGAGTGGAAGACAGCATTTAGTACCACCACAGGGCATTATGAGTACCTCGTCATGCCGTATTTGTTGATGAATGCTCCATCAGTTTTCCAATCCTTTGTAGACGAGATGTTCAGGGACCTGCACAGGGTGTAGTGGTGTATATCGATGACATTCTGATATACTCTGCTACACGCACCGAGCATGTGTCCTTGGTGCGCAAGGTACTTGGACGACTGGTGGAGCATGACCTGTATGTCAAGGCTGAGAAGTGCCTGTTCTTTCAGTAGGCTGTCTCCTTCCAAGGGTATTGCATTTCCACATCAGGGGTGGAGATGGAGAGTGACCACATTGCAGCCATGCGTAATTGGCCGACTCCCACCACGGTAAAGGAGGGGCAGCGGTTTTTTAGGGTTTGCCAATTACTACCGGAGAATTTTCCGGGGTTTTTGGCCTGGTTCCTGTATTGTTGCAATGGTCGGCTGAGGCGGACAGGGCTTTTGGGCAGCTAAGAGCTCTGTTTACTTCGGCACCCGTGCTGGCCCATCCGGATCCCTCTTTGGCATTCATAGTGGAGGTGGACGCGTCCGAGGCTGGGGTAGGAGCCGTGCTCTCACAGCGCTCGGGTACGCCACCGAAACTCCGCCCCTGTGCTTTCTTCTCGAAGAAGCTCAGCCCCAGCGGAGCTTAACTATGATGTGGGTGGACCGCGAGTTGTTGGCTGCGGTTAAAGCGTTGAAGGTGTGGAGACATTGGCTTGAGGGGGCTAAACAGCCTTTCCTCATCTGGACTGACCACCGCAACCTGGAGTACATCCAGGCAGCGAAGAGACTGAATCCCCCATCAGGCAAGGTGGGCCATGTTCTTTACCCGTTTTGTGTTTACCCTATCCTACAGACCCGGTTCCCAGAATAAGACGGCAGACGCACTGTTCCGGTTGTATGATACAGAGGAGCGGCCCATGGATCAGACTCCCATACCCCCGGCCTCCTTCCTGGTAGCGCTGGTCGTGTGGGAGCTGGATGTGGAAATTGAGCAGGCTTTACGTACATAGCCCGCCCCCCCTCCAGTGCCCTGTTGGGCGTATGGACGTTCCGTCAGCTGTCCGTGACCAGTTGATCTATTGGGCCCACACATCCCTGACGGTGCTCTGTCTGACTGGAAAGTACTGATGGCCCACCTTGGCAAAAGACGTGAGGGCTTATGTTTCCTCCTGCTCGATGTGTGCCCAGTATAAGGCTCAAAGACTTACATGCCCAGAGGTAGGTTAATCCCTTACCCGTTCCACAACGACCTTGGTCACATCTGTCAGTGGATATCCTAACAGATCTTTCTCTTTCACAGGGAAACACTATGATCCTGGTCGTTGTGGATCGTTTCTCTAAGTACTGTCATCTCCTCCCTCCTCCCTCCTCCCTCCTACCTCCCTCTGCCCGGTCATCCTATGGCCCTGCAGACTGCGGAAGCCCTGCTGACTCACGTCTTCCGGCACTACGCGGTGCCTGAGGATATAGTGTCGGATCGGGGTTCCCAGTTCACGTCAAGAGTTTGGAAGGCGTTCATGGAACGTCTGGGGTTCTCGATCAGCCTTACCTCAGGTTTTCACCTCGAGAGTAACGGGCAGGTAGAGAGAGTCAACCAGGATGTGGGCAAGTTTCTGCGGTCTTCTCAGGACCGGCTGGGTGAGTGGGCTGCGTTCGTGCACTGGGCCGAGATGGAACAGAACTTGCTTCGCCACTCCTCCACTAACCTCTCCCCCTTTCAGTGTGTATTGGGGTACCAGCTGGTTCTGGTGCAATGGTATCAGGGTCAGACCGAAGCTCCTGCGTTGGATGACTGGTTTAGGCGCGCAGAGGAGACATGGGAGGCCACCCGTGTCCACCTCCAGCGAACCGCGCGCTGCCAAATAACCAGAGCGGACCATCAACGCAGTGAGACCGGGTCTGGCTCTCGACCCGTAACCTGCCCGTCACGTTCTGACCTTAGTTCTTTTTTTATGTCTTTGTTTTAGTATGGTCAGGGTGTGAATTGGGTGGGTTTGTTATGTTCCTTTTTCTATGATTTGGCATTTCTGTGTTTGGCCCGGTATGGTTCTCAATCAGAGGCAGCTGTCATTCGTTGTCCCTGATTGAGAACCATACTGGTTCTCAATCAGCCTGGATTCACTTTTGAGTGGTGGGTGATTGTTTCCTGTGTCTGTGTTTATACCATACGGGACTGTTTCGATTTTTGTTTGTTCATTCACGTTGTTATTTTGTATTTTTGTAGTGTTCAGTTTTATATATTAAAATGGACACTTACCACGCTGCACGTTGGTCCGACATCTCTTACTCCTCGTCAGAAGAAGAGGAGAGTCGTTACACTGCCCCTCCGACTGCCCTGCCGGAAGCTGGGTCCGCGGTTTGTGGGGCCCTTTAATGTCCTGAGGAGGGTGAATGAGGTATGTTACAGATTACAGCTTGCCTCTGATTATCGTATTAATCCCTCGTTCCATGTGTCTCTCCTCAGGCCGGTGGTGGCTGGTCCGCTCCAGGAATCTGAGGTGTGGGAGGTCCCTCCACCCCCTTTGGACATCGAGGGGTCCCTAGTGTACATCGTTCTTTCCATCCTAGATTTGAGGCGTCAGGCAGGGTGCCTTCAGTACCCCGTGGAATCGGAGGGGTAGGGTCCAGAGGAGAGGTGCTGTATTCCGGTTGCGGATGTTTTGGATCCTGAACTGCTGCGGGAGTTTCACCGTCGCCGGATCGCCCTTCACTTCGCACTCCGGGTCATCCCCGAAGCCGGTGCCGGCGTGCCACTGGAGCTTTGCGTCAAGGGTGGGGTACTGTCACAACTACCGTCGTTTCCCCTCCTTATTTGGGCAACGTTCGGCGATTGAAGTCACAAGCTTTTTAGCCATCAACTCTCCATTTTTCATATATCCATTTGTTTTGTCTTGTCCCATACACACCTGGTTTTCATTCCCTAATCATTCTACATGTATTTAGCCCTCTGTTTCCCATCATGTCTTTATGTGTAATTGTTTGTTTGGTATTGTGGATTATTACTTATGTCATGTTCCGTGTCTTTGGCACGTTATTGTTTTTATGTGCTATGTATTTTGGCTGTTCACTACACTCTGCTCTCCTGCACCTGACTTTGCCTCCCGTACACACCTTTTACAGTCATCTATGAACATTTGAACATCTTGGCTATGTTCTGTTACAATCTCCACCCGGCAGATCCAGAAGAGTACTGACCACCCCTCATAGCCTGGTTTGTCTCTAATGTTTTTTATTTTTTTATTTCACCTTTATTTAACCAGGTAGGCAAGTTGAGAACAAGTTCTCATTTACAATTGCGACCTGGCCAAGATAAAGCAAAGCAGCTCGACACATACAACGACACGGAGTAAAACAAACATACAGTCAATAATACAGAATAAACAAGTCTATATACGGTATGAGCAAATGAGGTGAGATAAGGGAGGTCTGAAAATGTTGTAGTTTGGGATGAAAATTTCAGAATTTTTGGGGGTCTTCCTAAGCCAGGATTCAGACACAGCTAGAACATCCAGGTTGGCAGAGTGTGCTAAAGCAGTGAATAGAACACACTTAGGGAGGAGGCTTCTAATGTTAACATGCATGAAACCAAGGCTATTATGGTTACAGAAGTCATCAAAAGAGAGCGCCTGGGGAATAGGAGAGGAGCAAGGCACTGCAGGGCCTGGATTCACCTCTACATCGCCAGAGGAACAGAGGAGGAGTAGGATAAGGGTACGGCTAAAAGCAATAAGAATTGTTCGTATAGAACGTCTGGAACAGAGAGTAAAAGGAGGTTTCTGGGGGCGATAAAATAGCTTCAAGGTATAATGTACAGACAAAGGTATGGTAGGATGTGAATACAGTGGAGGTAAACCTAGGTATTGAGTGATGATGAGAGAGATATTGTCTCTAGAAACATCATTGAAACCAGGAGATGTCATTGCATGTGTGGGTGGTGGAACTAATAGGTTGGATAAGGTATAGTGAGCAGGACTAGAGGCTCTACAGTGAAATAAGCCAATAAACACTAACCAGAACAGCAATGGACAAGGCATATTGACAATAAGGAGAGGCATGCTTAGTCGAGTGATCAAAAGGGTCCAGTGAGTAGTGAGGTTGGTTGGGGTCACGGCGATTTAGACAGCTAACCGGACCATCGGTAGCAAGCTAGCATAGGATGGAGGTCTGTTATTAGCCACCTCGTGCGTTTCCGTAAGAAGGGCTTCATAAATAAATTTTATGTGATTTATAAATACATTTGATTTGACAGACAGGCTCTATTACGGTCTGTCAGCTGCTGTTTTTGCTGGCCCTGTCTTTACTCTACTCATAGGACATGATGGACAGTGTGTGTGTGTCCGTGTCTTCAGTAATGTGTGTGTGCATGCGTTCTTAGAAATGCATGCGTGGTTGCAATGCATGCGTGGTTGTGTGTGTGTGTGTGTGTGTGTGTGTGTGTGTGTGTGTGTGTGTGTGTGTGTGTGTGTGTGTGTGTGTGTGTGTGTGCGTGTGTGTGTGCATGTGGTGTGTGTTTGTGCGTGTGTGTGTGTGTGTGTGTGTGTGTGTGTGCATGTGATGTGTGTTTGTGCGTGCATACCTGCAAACCTATCGTTAGTGGTCTGAGTGAAATGGATAAACTACTGTGATACATCCAGGTGCCTCCAGAGGTGTTAGCCTATCATGTTCTGTGAGCTTTTATCACGAATACCTCTGCTGATTACACACAGAGTAATTATCAGGCTGACATGTAGCACTTAAAAGCTGACAGTAACAGGTGCTGAGCCAGGGAGGCTTTCTTTCTCTAATGCTACATGTGGCGGTGATCTGCTTTTAATAGTGCAAATATAGAGGAGGTATGAATAGACGTGTTGCCATGACTCTTGCCCATTGTGCTGCATGTATTCACTGAGTCGACTCTTGGACTACAACAACATTGTATTCTGATTGCCAACAGTTGTAGTCTGTTGAATGTGGCACTTGATAATCAACTGTATAATCATACTCATTGTGGAGTGATTGACCTGTGCTCAGTCACTCTCTCCTTGCAACATGATGTAGGCAAATTATGAGAAAATCAACTGCTGCAATAGGGTGAAGGCAGAGGTTGAATATGAGTACAGGCAGAGAGAGAGAGAGGTAGAGAGAAGGAAAGAGAGAAACAGACATACAGTGGTAGGATCTTAATTTGATCCAGCAGGAAATTACAGACATACAGGCAGACTAGGTCCATAAAAATAGGCTGTTCCAGTGCTCTGGGTGGATATGTGGATAGGTAACTAACTTGGTGATGTCACAATGCCCCTTTACCAGGGAAGGAGAACTAGTTGTTATAAGGGAACATTATGAGGTAACATGTTGCCACGGAAACACACTTATGTCATAATCTCAGACCACATTAAAACGGTCAGACAAGCTCAGGTAGAGCGCATTAGCTACATTGGAACGATCTCCCAACCTATAACTGATTTGATTGATTTCAACAGTACACTACCTTGTCGTGACATGGGTCAGAGACTAAGTGACCCTGTCCCTGAGGTATCCCATAGGGAGAAACCAAAGGAGACACAGGAACATAAAGATAAACCCAAGGAGAAGAGGATCCCTCAAGCCCTGACCTTTCTTCAGCTGTTTACACTGCTGAGCTGTGTCAAGGTGAAGAAAACACCCTTTGATCCCTCCCAGAGTGGTGATGGGAGAAAGGGAACAACGATAAACGATACAAACAACAATAATGACTCTGATACTGGTGAGTGTTAGGAGGTGTATATTGATTAGTGCTGCTACATTGTACAATTATCTAGGCTTCACTTGGAAAAAAACAGGTCATGTGTCTTAGAAATGTTTCACTTACAGGCTTGGACTACTCTGCAGGTGTCGTGAAAAGGATCAAGGACAAGAGTAAAGGAAAGGTTGGGGGAGAGAAACATAGCATTGAATCTCAGGACCACAAATGCAGAACGACACAGGAAAAAGAAAAAGACATTAAACAAAGACCTAACTCGGTAAGACATCCAAACTTGCTTATAAATGAGTATTAACCAATGCATTTGACAACTGATAAGGAAAACACAGCATATTGTGTTGAATCTGATTCTTTGACATGGCTTGACAAATGTGATAATGTCACAATGCCCCTTCGGATGGGGTAGGCCCTAATAGTTATTAGGAAAAGTCTAAACAGAATCCATGGAACGTCCCAACTCTGACCTTTGACGTTGAAATTGAAATGGTTAAGGTAAGGGTTAAGGTTAAGGTAGGGGTTAAGGTTAGGGTTTAGGGTAGGGAAGGCCCAAGGATCACTGACAGCACTAACCCTAGTTATTATGGGGTAACATTTTGACATGGAAACACACTTAGGAAATAATATTTGTTGCCAATCAAGCTAGAGCTCATTGGCTATGTATATTCAACATTGATATTGTAGTTTGAAATGTCAGTAGATTTCTAACTGATGTACTTACTGATTGCGACACTGAGGTCTCCCCTGAGGAGCAAGCAAAGAAGACCCAGCAGAAAGAGAAGAAGAAGAGCATCCATCCAGCTGTGGCGGCCCTGCAGCTGTTCACTCTCTTCTGCTGTGGTGGGAAAGTCAAGCCGAGGAAGTCTCGTCCCTCTCAGAACAGACAGAGTAGAAAGGACCAGGACAAAGCTAATGCATCTGATACTGGTGAGTGTTATGGGGTGTCTGCTGATTAGATATAGAATGAGATTGGCTCCACTTGGAAGAAAGTGTCTTCAAAATCAAAATGTCTAATCTACACAGGTTCAGACTTGTCTGGAGGTGATGTTACAACCAAAAGGGTCAAGGACAAGATTAATGGAAAGGTGGGGAGGGAGAAAGAAAGGACTGAAGTTCAGCTGTTGAAATCATCTCAGGAACACGAACCCGTAAGTACAACACCAGAAACAGACAAGGGAACTAATTCAGGACAAAGACCTAACACTGTGAGACAACCAAAAATGCTGTATTGTATTTTATTGTGAGCAAAATATCTTTCTGATTATGCTGTGTTATCATTGGGTGTTACAATTGTGTTGTGCAGGAAAATCGAAGGACACGCCAGCAAGTGAAGACCCCTGTGGAGGAAATTAACATAAGACCTGACTCTCTGACTCTACCACGTGCCCACGTAAGTTACTGAAACCTAAATTACTATACGGACAGACAGAGATTCAAACATCTAGACAATTTCCCCTCTGACCTCAACCTAACCACCCTTTTCCTCCGGGTAGAGCTCCCTCTCTCAGTTTTCCCTGGCTCGGAACAAGGCCATCTTCCCGCTGGAGTGGCAGCTACCCGGAGTCCCTCTGACCACCTCGTCTATGGCAACTAGGACAGAGAGAACGCCATCCTCTACCAACACTTTGACACATGCGCAGATGGAAAACACAGACATCAGATATGAACACAGACACGCGGACCACTTCTACCTCTCAGAGCCCGATCTCAATGGTCTCATCGGGAGACCCATGATAGATCTTCACACGTCAGACTCCATTACCCAGACCTCCACTCTTGACATGGCACTGACCCCTGAGAGCACTAAGGAACATGATCACTACTGATGAGGATGTGAAGGATGACTCTGCTAAAGATTTGATCTCCACCCTAACAGACACCTCTATGAAGAAATCCATCAGTGAGACCAGCCTGGAAGACCTCATCGCTGAGTATGAAGATGAAGATGAGCTGAAGGATATGGCTGCCTCCGCTACCCCTGCTACTGATAATGCCAGTGAGGATGCAATGCTGCTGGAGATTGCAGCACTTTTTGACTGATGGAGACCGAGCTGCCTCTGCCATCTCTGAAGAGCCAATAGGCCTAATGAACATTTCAATGTAGCAAAAGCTAAACTTTGATCAATTAATAAAGCATATTTTCTGCAGCAAATTTCCACTACTGTTGATATGTGACGCAGCATGTTTAGATTAGACCTATTTGTTTGAATTCACCAAAAATAATAAATATTACTGCCAAGGGAACAATCAAACTACTACAGGTAGGGGAGAGTGAATTATCAGCATAGAGTTCATTTGGACAATAATGATCCATAAGCATATTGCATTCTGTAATGTATGAAATAACATTCACCCACAGCGAATACAAATCAGACGTGTTCTATTTTCTCCCTCTGTCCTTCCCTCCCACATCCTGATGAGGTTTAGATCGTCATGTTATCCAGCCCTTAAACTGTTTAGCATTTTAATAACACCTCACAAACTCAGGGGCCTAATTACCTTTGTTACACATGCATCAAATAGAGTCCTCCTGTCACCACATATCTGAGCCACCTGAAGATGCTTTGTTACTGGTGGGTTTCCAACAGATTACAGGGAGATTGGTTAAGTAAGTCAACCTAATAAGGATGGTGGGAACATCATCATACTACAGCACATCATTCTCTTTGCCTGTATTACAGGAGGGGAGGATATATTGGTGTCATCAGAGTAATTGATTAGCAACACATACTGTATGTGTCATTTAATGCACCTTGAATGTGGACAGAATAGAGAGCTTTGAAACTATTGAATTAAGTATTAAAATACCAGGTGAAAAATGCTCCGTTAGCAAATCATTTTGAGAATTTAGGTATTTTATGAATTCTCACAGGGAAGATTTCGATCAAACTGCACTTTTTGTCTCTGTCATGCCTGTGGTCTGCATAGATAATGAGCTGAGAGAAGCAGTAGTAGCAGCACATCGTTTACGGCTACAGCCAAGCTGTCCCTCACCTGAGAAACACCCTAGTTGTACATGAGTGCACTCTCCACAATAAAGATCAGCCTGACATCAACATGCTGTTGACAAAGTAGACTTGGAACTAAATCTACATAACATAGATACTGTACATGTATGAAATTAAGCATGATGTTTTTGAGGATTGTTCTCTAGAAAAGATGCAGAACATATTAACTCTGAAAGGGGAGGGAGAGAAGAGAGGGGGATGACTGGGAGAATATAGAGGAGAGACAGTAGGAGGGATGGTGAGATGTATCCATCTATGAATTCAAATATTAATCTACCCAATAAGGAGATCAAAGTGTCTGTCACCTACATGTACACACCTGCACCTGACATTGCCTCCCTTACACCTTTGACAGAATTACCACACAAACCATGGAGTCAGCAGGAGCAGGTACCCCAGTTAGAGGAGTCGAGGAGCGCGTCCAGGAGAGCGACAAGGAACATTCGGCAATGTTAAGTCCAACTTGGTGCCCATGATGGATCGCGTTTTTCAAACCATGGACCGTTGGGAGAGACAGGGATTCTCTCCAGCACCTCAACCAGTACAAACGGGATTGCCTCCACCCGTCCCGTCCGGAGAGAATTCAGTGGGATGCCTGGAGTATGATGGGATGGCTGCAAAGTGCCAGGGATTCCTGTTTCAACTGGACCTCTATCTGGCCAGCGTGCAACCAGCTCCCTCAGGAAGGGAAGAGAGTAGCTGCCCTCATTTCCTGTCTCACAGGAGCGATGGAGTGGGCAAACACCGTGTGGAGAGAGGAGGCCGCGGCGTTGGACCAGTTTCGAGTAGTTCACCCGTCGCTTCCGGGCCATTTCGGACCATCCACCCGAAGGTAGAGCGGCGGGAGAAAGTCTCTTCCATTTGAGGCAGGGGAAGAGGAGCGCCCAGGAATTCGCTCTGGAATTCCGGACCTTGGCTGGCGGAGCAGGCTGGAACGCAAGGCCCTCATCGACCACTATCGATGCAACCTACGAGAGGATGTCCGACGTGAGCTGGCGTGCAGGATGCCACCATCTCCTTTGACCAACTGGTGGATTTGTCCATCTGGTATGATAACCTGCTGGTCACCCGCGGACGTCCAGAGGACACACTCTGCGTGCCGTGTTGGTTCCTCTGGGAGTCGAGGAAACAGACAGGGCACTCTGGTGTCACCCCAGGTGAGTTCGCACCACACTCATCCAGAATCCTCTGTTGATCAACTGTTTGTGCCTATTTGTTTCCCTGAATTTTCTCCACATTCCCAGCATAAGGCGCTCGTCGATTCAGGCGCAGTTGGGAATTTTATCGACAGAGCTTTAGCCAATAGTTTAGGGATCCCGATACGTCTACTGGCAGATGCTGTGCTTCCCAGGAGTCATGTGTATCCCCTGTAGCAAGCGGAGACGGTGGCTATGGATACATATGTCTCTGAATCGCTGCGTCACCCACCCGCCCGTTTATTTTTTGTGAAGAAGATGGATAGGGGTTTACGCCCGTGCATTGACTAAAGAGGACTCAATCAAATCACGGTGAGATACAGTTTGCCACTACCTCTTATCGCCACGGCGATTGAGTCAATGCATGGGGCGCGCTTCTTCACAAAACTGGATCACGGGAGTACGTATAACCTGGTGCGTATCCGGGAGGGAGACGAGTGGAAGACAGCGTTTAGTACCACCACAGGGCATTATGAGTACCTCGCCATGCCGTATATGTTGATGAATGCTCCATCAGTTTTCCAATCCTTTGTAGACGATATGTTCAGGGACCTGCACAGGGTGTAGTGGTGTATATCGATGACATTCTGATATACTCTGCTACACGCACCGAGCATGTGTCCTTGGTGCGCAAGGTACTTGGACGACTGTTGGAGCATGACCTGTATGTCAAGGCTGAGTACTGCCTGTTCTTTCAGCACGCTGTCTCCTTCCAAGGGTATCGCATTTTCACATCAGGGGTGGAGATGGAGAGTGACCACATTGCAGCCATGCGTAATTGGCCGACTCCCACCACGGTAAAGGAGGGGCAGCGGTTTTTAGTGTTTGCCAATTTCTACCGGTTAATTTTCCGGGGTTTTGGCCTGGTTGCTGCTTCCATTACCTCATTGCTGAAGGTGGGTCCTGTATTGTTGCAGTTGTCAGCTGAGGCGGACAGGGCTTTTGGGCAGCTAAGTGCTCTGTTTACTTCGGCACCCGTGCTGGCCCATCCGGATCCCTCTTTGGCATTCATTGTGGAGGTGGACGCGTCCGAGGCTGGGGTAGGAGGCGTGCTCTCACAGCGCTCTTGTACGCCACCGAAGCTCCGCCCCTGTGCTTTCCATCTGGTATGATAACCTGCTGGTGACCCGCGGACGTCCAGAGTAGGCTCTGTCCGTGCCATTTTCCAGCATCACCGCTCCGGTGCCCATGGAGTTAGGAGGGGCTGCTTCAGGCGCAGCTGGGAATTTTATCGACAGAGCGTTAGCCATTAGTTTAGGGATCCCCATTTTTCTTGTAGTTAGACCCTTCCCAGTTCATGCTCTGGATTGTCGACCATTATGGTCCGGGATAATCAGGGAGGCCACCATCTCCTTGGCCATGTTTATGCAGGGGGATCACAAAGTGAAAATCAGCCTCTTCCTCATTGACTCTCCTGTGTTTCATGTGGTATTAGGCCTTCCCTGGTTGGCTCTGCATAACCCCACTATTTCCTGGCAACAGAGGGCTCTCACGGGGTGGTCGCGAGAGTGCTCAGGGAGGTGTGTAGGGGTTGCCGTTGGTGAAAGTCCAGACCAGGTCTCCACCGTGCACCCCCCGCCCCCGAATATGCCAATTTGGCTCTCATCGACGGTGGGATTGTGCGATAAGTCTCCTGGCAGATGCTGTGCTTCCAAGGAGTCACGTGTGTCCCTTGTAGCAAGCAGAGACGGTGGCTATGGATACATATTTCTCTGAATCCCTGCGTCACCCGCCTCCTCAAGTACATTTTTTGGGGGGAAGGTGGACAGGGGTTTACGCCCGTGCAGTGACTATAGAGGACTCAATCAAATCACGGTGAGATACAGTTTGCCGCTAACTCTTATCGCCATGATTGAGCGATTGAGTCAATGCATGGGGCGCGCATCTTCACGAACATGGATCACGGGAGTACGTATAACCTGGTGCGTATCCGGGAGGGAGACGAGTGGAAGAAAGCGTTTAGTACCACCACAGGGCATTATGAGTACCTCGTCATGCCGTATTTGTTGATGAATGCTCCATCAGTTTTCCAATCCTTTGTAGACGAGATGTTCGGGGACCTTCACAGGGTGTAGTGGTCTATATCGATGACATTCTGATATACTCTGCTACACGTGCCGAGCATGTGTCCTTGGTGCGCAAGGTACTTGGACGACTGTTGGAGCATGACCTATATGTCAAGGCTGAGAAGTGCCTGTTCTTTCAGCAGGCTGTCTCCTTCCAAAGGTATTGCATTTCCACATCAGGGGTGGAGATGGAGAGCGACCACATTGCAGCCATGCGTAATTGGCCGACTCCACCACGGTAAAGGAGGGGCAGCGGTTTTTAGGGTTTGCCAATTACTTCCTGAGAATTTTCCGGGGTTTTGGCCTGGTTGCTGCTCCCAATACCTCATTGCTGAAGGTGGGTCCTGTATGGTTGCAGTGGTCGGCTGAGGCGGACAGGGCTTTTGGGCAGCTAAGAGCTCTGTTTACTTCGGCACCCGTGCTGGCCCATCCGGATCCCTCTTTGGCATTCATAGTGGAGGTGGACGCGTCCGAGGCTGGGGTAGGAGCCGTGCTCTCACAGCGCTCGGGTACGCCACCGAAACTCCGCCCCTGTGCTTTCTTCTCGAAGAAGCTCAGCCCAGCAGAGCTTAACTATGATGTGGGGGACCGCGAGTTGTTGGCTGCGGTTAAAGCGTTGAAGGTGTGGAGACATTGGCTTGAGGGGGCTAAACACCCTTTCCTCATCTGGACTGACCACCGCAACCTGGAGTACATCCAGGCAGCGAGGAGACTGAATCCCCATCAGGCAAGGTGGGCCATGTTCTTTACCCGCTTTGTGTTTACCCTATCCTACAGACCAGGTTCCCAGAATAAGACGGCAGACGCACTGTTCCGGTTGTGTGATACAGAGGAGCGGCCCATGGATCAGACTCCCATACCCCCGGCCTCCTTCCTGGTAGCGCTGGTCGTGTGGGAGCTGGATGTGGAAATTGAGCAGGCTTTGCGTGCATAGCCCGCCCCCCTCCAGTGCCCCGTTGGGCGTATGTACGTTCCGTCAGCTGTCCGTGACCAGTTGATCTATTGGGCCCACACATCCCTGACGGTGCTCTGTCTGACTGGAAAGTACTGATGGCCCACCTTGGCAAAAGACGTGAGGGCTTATGTTTCCTCCTGCTCGTTGTGTGCCCAGTATAAGGCTCAAAGACACATGCCCAGAGGTAAGTTAATCCCTTACCCGTTCCACAACAACCTTGGTCACATCTGTCAGTGGATATCCTAACAGATCTTTCTCTTTCACAGAGAAACACTATGATCCTGGTCGTTGTGGATCGTTTTTCTAAGTCCTGTCATCTCCTCCCTCCTCCCTCCTCCCTCCCTCTGCCCGGTCATCCTATGACTCACGTCTTCCGGCACTACGGGGTGCCTGAGGATATAGTGTCGGATCGGGGTCCCCAGTTCAAGAGTTTGGAAGGCGTTCATGGAACGTCTGGGGTTCTCGATCAGCCTTACCTTAGGTTTTCACCTCGAGAGTAACGGGCAGGTAGAGAGAGTTCAATTTTTTTTATTTATTTCACCTTTATATAATCTGGTAGGCTAGTTGAGAACAAGTTCTCATTTGCAACTGCGACCTGGCCAAGATAAAGCATAGCAGTGTGAGCATACAACAAAGAGTTACACATGGAGTAAACAATTAACAAGTCAATAACACAGTAGAAAACAAAGGGGGGGTCTATATACAATGTGTGCAAAAGGCATGAGGAGGTAGGCAAATAATTACAATTTTGCAGATTAACACTGGAGTGATGAATGATCAGATGGTCATGTACAGGTAGAGATATTGGTGTGCAAAAGAGCAGAAAAGTAAATAAATAAAAACAGTATGGGGATGAGGTAGGTGAAAAGGGTGGGCTATTTACCAATAGACTATGTACAGCTGCAGCGATCGGTTAGCTGCTCAGATAGCTGATGTTTGAAGTTGGTGAGGGAGATAAAAGTCTCCAACTTCAGCGATTTTTGCAATTCGTTCCAGTCACAGGCAGCAGAGTACTGGAACGAAAGGCGGCCAAATGAGGTGTTGGCTTTAGGGATGATCAGTGAGATACACCTGCTGGAGCGCGTGCTACGGATGGGTGTTGCCATCGTGACCAGTGAGCTGAGATAAGGCGGAGCTTTACCTAGCATGGACTTGTAGATCAACCAGGATGTGGGCAAGTTTCTGCGGTCTTATTGCCAGGACCGGCTGGGTGTGTGGGCTGCGTTCGTGCACTGGGCCGAAATGTCACAGAACTTGCTTCGCCACTCCTCCACTAACCTCTCCCCCTTTCAGTGCGTATTTGGATACCAGCTGGTTCTGGCGCAATGGCATCAGGGTCAGACCGAAGCTCCTGCGGTGGATGACTGGTTTAGGCGTGCGGAGGAGACATGGGAGGCCACCCGTGTACACCTCCAGCGAACCGCGTGCTGCCAAATAACCAGAGTGGACCATCACAGCAGTGAGACCGGGTCTGGCTCTCGACCCGTAACCTCCCGTAACGTTCTGACCTTAGTTATTTTGTTATGTCTTTGTTTTAGTATGGTCAGGGCGTGAATTGGGTGGGTTGTCTATGTTTCTTTTTCTATGATTTGGAATTTCTGTGTTTGGCCCGGGAATGGTTCTCAATCAGAGGCAGCTGTCATTCGTTGTCCCTGATTGAGAACCATACTTAGGTAGCCTGGTTTCACTTTTGAGTGGTGGGTGATTGTTTCCTGTGTCTGTGTTTATACCATACGGGACTGTTTCGATTTTCGTTTGTTCATTCACGTTGTTATTTTGTATTTTTGTAGTGTTCAGTTTTATATATTAAAATGGACACTTACCACGCTGCACGTTGGTCCGACATCTCTTACTCCTCGTCAGAAGAAGAGGAGAGTCGTTACACTGCCCCTCCGACTGCCCTGCGGAAGCTGGGGCCGCGGTTTATGGGGCCCTTTAATGTCCTGAGGAGGGTGAATGAGGTGTGTTACAGATTACAGCTTGCCTCTGATTATCGTATTAATCCCTCGTTCCATGTGTCTCTCCTCAGGCCGGTGGTGGCTGGTCCGCTCCAGGAATCTGAGGTGTGGGAGGTCCCTCCACCCCCTTTGGACATCGAGGGGTCCCTAGTGTACATCGTTCTTTCCATCCTAGATTTGAGGCGTCAGGCAGGGTGCCTTCAGTACCCCGTGGAATCGGAGGGGTAGGGTCCGGAGGAGAGGTGCTGTATTCCGGTTGCGGATGTTTTGGATCCTGAACTGCTGCGGGAGTTTCACCGTCGCCGGATCGCCCTTCACTTCACACTCCGGGTCATCCCCGAAGCCGGTGCCGGCGTGCCACTGGAGCTTTGCGTCAAGGGTGGGGTACTGTCACAACTACCGTCGTTTCCCCTCCTTATTTGGGCAACATTCGGCGATTGAGGTCACAAGCTTTTTAGCCATCAACTCTCCATTTTTCATATATCCATTTGTTTTGTCTTGTCCCATACACACCTGGTTTTCATTCCCTAATCATTATACATGTATTTAGCCCTCTTTTTCCCATCATGTCTTTGTGTAATTGTTTGTTTGGTATTGTGGATTATTACTTATGTCATGTTCCGTGTCTTTGGCACGTTATTGTTTTTATGTGCTATGTATTTTGGCTGTTCACTACACTCTGCTCTCCTGCACCTGACTTTGCCTCCCGTACACACCTTTTACAGTCATCTATGAACATTTGAACATCTTGGCTATGTTCTGTTACAATCTCCACCCGGCAGATCCAGAAGAGTACTGACCACCCCTCATAGCCTGGTTTGTCTCTAATGTTTTTTATTTTTTTATTTCACCTTTATTTAACCAGGTAGGCAAGTTGAGAACAAGTTCTCATTTACAATTGCGACCTGGCCAAGATAAAGCAAAGCAGCTCGACACATACAACGACACGGAGTAAAACAAACATACAGTCAATAATACAGAATAAACAAGTCTATATACGGTATGAGCAAATGAGGTGAGATAAGGGAGGTCTGAAAATGTTGTAGTTTGGGATGAAAATTTCAGAATTTTTGGGGGTCTTCCTAAGCCAGGATTCAGACACAGCTAGAACATCCAGGTTGGCAGAGTGTGCTAAAGCAGTGAATAGAACACACTTAGGGAGGAGGCTTCTAATGTTAACATGCATGAAACCAAGGCTATTATGGTTACAGAAGTCATCAAAAGAGAGCGCCTGGGGAATAGGAGAGGAGCAAGGCACTGCAGGGCCTGGATTCACCTCTACATCGCCAGAGGAACAGAGGAGGAGTAGGATAAGGGTACGGCTAAAAGCAATAAGAATTGCTCGTATAGAACGTCTGGAACAGAGAGTAAAAGGAGGTTTCTGGGGGCGATAAAATAGCTTCAAGGTATAATGTACAGACAAAGGTATGGTAGGATGTGAATACAGTGGAGGTAAACCTAGGTATTGAGTGATGATGAGAGAGATATTGTCTCTAGAAACATCATTGAAACCAGGAGATGTCATTGCATGTGTGGGTGGTGGAACTAATAGGTTGGATAAGGTATAGTGAGCAGGACTAGAGGCTCTACAGTGAAATAAGCCAATAAACACTAACCAGAACAGCAATGGACAAGGCATATTGACAATAAGGAGAGGCATGCTTAGTCGAGTGATCAAAAGGGTCCAGTGAGTAGTGAGGTTGGTTGGGGTCACGGCGATTTAGACAGCTAACCGGACCATCGGTAGCAAGCTAGCATAGGATGGAGGTCTGTTATTAGCCACCTCGTGCGTTTCCGTAAGAAGGGCTTCATAAATAAATTTTATGTGATTTATAAATACATTTGATTTGACAGACAGGCTCTATTACGGTCTGTCAGCTGCTGTTTTTGCTGGCCCTGTCTTTACTCTACTCATAGGACATGATGGACAGTGTGTGTGTGTCCGTGTCTTCAGTAATGTGTGTGTGCATGCGTTCTTAGAAATGCATGCGTGGTTGCAATGCATGCGTGGTTGTGTGTGTGTGTGTGTGTGTGTGTGTGTGTGTGTGTGTGTGTGTGTGTGTGTGTGTGTGTGTGTGTGTGTGTGTGTGTGTGTGTGTGTGTGTGTGTGTGTGCGTGTGTGTGTGCATGTGGTGTGTGTTTGTGCGTGTGTGTGTGTGTGTGTGTGTGCATGTGATGTGTGTTTGTGCGTGCATACCTGCAAACCTATCGTTAGTGGTCTGAGTGAAATGGATAAACTACTGTGATACATCCAGGTGCCTCCAGAGGTGTTAGCCTATCATATTCTGTGAGCTTTTATCACGAATACCTCTGCTGATTACACACAGAGTAATTATCAGGCTGACATGTAGCACTTAAAAGCTGACAGTAACAGGTGCTGAGCCAGGGAGGCTTTCTTTCTCTAATGCTACATGTGGCGGTGATCTGCTTTTAATAGTGCAAATATAGAGGAGGTATGAATAGACGTGTTGCCATGACTCTTGCCCATTGTGCTGCATGTATTCACTGAGTCGACTCTTGGACTACAACAACATTGTATTCTGATTGCCAACAGTTGTAGTCTGTTGAATGTGGCACTTGATAATCAACTGTATAATCATACTCATTGTGGAGTGATTGACCTGTGCTCAGTCACTCTCTCCTTGCAACATGATGTAGGCAAATTATGAGAAAATCAACTGCTGCAATAGGGTGAAGGCAGAGGTTGAATATGAGTACAGGCAGAGAGAGAGAGAGAGGTAGAGAGAAGGAAAGAGAGAAACAGACATACAGTGGTAGGATCTTAATTTGATCCAGCAGGAAATTACAGACATACAGGCAGACTAGGTCCATGAAAATAGGCTGTTCCAGTGCTCTGGGTGGATATGTGGATAGGTAACTAAATTGGTGATGTCACAATGCCCCTTTACCAGGGAAGGAGAACTAGTTGTTATAAGGGAACATTATGAGGTAACATGTTGCCACGGAAACACACTTATGTCATAATCTCAGACCACATTAAAACGGTCAGACAAGCTCAGGTAGAGCGCATTAGCTACATTGGAACGATCTCCCAACCTATAACTGATTTGATTGATTTCAACAGTACACTACCTTGTCGTGACATGGGTCAGAGACTAAGTGACCCTGTCCCTGAGGTATCCCATAGGGAGAAACCAAAGGAGACACAGGAACGTAAAGATAAACCCAAGGAGAAGAGGATCCCTCAAGCCCTGACCTTTCTTCAGCTGTTTACACTGCTGAGCTGTGTCAAGGTGAAGAAAACACCCTTTGATCCCTCCCAGAGTGGTGATGGGAGAAAGGGAACAACGATAAACGATACAAACAACAATAATGACTCTGATACTGGTGAGTGTTAGGAGGTGTATATTGATTAGTGCTGCTACATTGTACAATTATCTAGGCTTCACTTGGAAAAAAACAGGTCATGTGTCTTAGAAATGTTTCACTTACAGGCTTGGACTACTCTGCAGGTGACGTGAAAAGGATCAAGGACAAGAGTAAAGGAAAGGTTGGGGGAGAGAAACATAGCATTGAATCTCAGGACCACAAATGCAGAACGACACAGGAAAAAGAAAAAGACATTAAACAAAGACCTAACTCGGTAAGACATCCAAACTTGCTTATAAATGAGTATTAACCAATGCATTTGACAACTGATAAGGAAAACACAGCATATTGTGTTGAATCTGATTCTTTGACATGGCTTGACAAATGTGATAATGTCACAATGCCCCTTCGGATGGGGTAGGCCCTAATAGTTATTAGGAAAAGTCTAAACAGAATCCATGGAACGTCCCAACTCTGACCTTTGACGTTGAAATTGAAATGGTTAAGGTAAGGGTTAAGGTTAAGGTAGGGGTTAAGGTTAGGGTTTAGGGTAGGGAAGGCCCAAGGATCACTGACAGCACTAACCCTAGTTATTATGGGGTAACATTTTGACATGGAAACACACTTAGGAAATAATATTTGTTGCCAATCAAGCTAGAGCTCATTGGCTATGTATATTCAACATTGATATTGTAGTTTGAAATGTCAGTAGATTTCTAACTGATGTACTTACTGATTGCGACACTGAGGTCTCCCCTGAGGAGCAAGCAAAGAAGACCCAGCAGAAAGAGAAGAAGAAGAGCATCCATCCAGCTGTGGCGGCCCTGCAGCTGTTCACTCTCTTCTGCTGTGGTGGGAAAGTCAAGCCGAGGAAGTCTCGTCCCTCTCAGAACAGACAGAGTAGAAAGGACCAGGACAAAGATAATGCATCTGATACTGGTGAGTGTTATGGGGTGTCTGCTGATTAGATATAGAATGAGATTGGCTCCACTTGGAAGAAAGTGTCTTCAAAATCAAAATGTCTAATCTACACAGGTTCAGACTTGTCTGGAGGTGATGTTACAACCAAAAGGGTCAAGGACAAGATTAATGGAAAGGTGGGGAGGGAGAAAGAAAGGACTGAAGTTCAGCTGTTGAAATCATCTCAGGAACACGAACCCGTAAGTACAACACCAGAAACAGACAAGGGAACTAATTCAGGACAAAGACCTAACACTGTGAGACAACCAAAAATGCTGTATTGTATTTTATTGTGAGCAAAATATCTTTCTGATTATGCTGTGTTATCATTGGGTGTTACAATTGTGTTGTGCAGGAAAATCGAAGGACACGCCAGCAAGTGAAGACCCCTGTGGAGGAAATTAACATAAGACCTGACTCTCTGACTCTACCACGTGCCCACGTAAGTTACTGAAACCTAAATTACTATACGGACAGACAGAGATTCAAACATCTAGACAATTTCCCCTCTGACCTCAACCTAACCACCCTTTTCCTCCGGGTAGAGCTCCCTCTCTCAGTTTTCCCTGGCTCGGAACAAGGCCATCTTCCCGCTGGAGTGGCAGCTACCCGGAGTCCCTCTGACCACCTCGTCTATGGCAACTAGGACAGAGAGAACGCCATCCTCTACCAACACTTTGACACATGCGCAGATGGAAACACAGACATCAGATATGAACACAGACACACGGACCACTTCTACCTCTCAGAGCCCGATCTCAATGGTCTCATCGGAGACCATGATAGATCTTCACACGTCAGACTCCATTACCCAGACCTCCACTCTTGACATGGCACTGACCCCTGAGAGCACTAAGGACATGATCACTACTGATGAGGATGTGAAGGATGACTCTGCTAAAGATTTGATCTCCACCCTAACAGACACCTCTATGAAGAAATCCATCAGTGAGACCAGCCTGGAAGACCTCATCGCTGAGTATGAAGATGAAGATGAGCTGAAGGATATGGCTGCCTCCGCTACCCCTGCTACTGATAATGCCAGTGAGGATGCAATGCTGCTGGAGATTGCAGCACTTTTTGACTGATGGAGACCGAGCTGCCTCTGCATCTCTGAAGAGCCAATAGGCCTAATGAACATTTCAATGTAGCAAAAGCTAAACTTTGATCAATTAATAAAGCATATTTTCTGCAGCAAATTTCCACTACTGTTGATATGTGACGCAGCATGTTTAGATTAGACCTATTTGTTTGAATTCACCAAAAATAATAAATATTACTGCCAAGGGAACAATCAAACTACTACAGGTAGGGGAGAGTGAATATATCAGCATAGAGTTCATTTGGACAATAATGATCCATAAGCATATTGCATTCTGTAATGTATGAAATAACATTCACCCACAGCGAATACAAATCAGACGTGTTCTATTTTCTCCCTCTGTCCTTCCCTCCCACATCCTGATGAGGTTTAGATCGTCATGTTATCCAGCCCTTAAACTGTTTAGCATTTTAATAACACCTCACAAACTCAGGGCCTAATTACCTTTGTTACACATGCATCAAATAGAGTCCTCCTGTCACCACATATCTGAGCCACCTGAAGATGCTTTGTTACTGGTGGGTTTCCAACAGATTACAGGGAGATTGGTTAAGTAAGTCAACCTAAATAAGGATGGTGGGAACATCATCATACTACAGCACATCATTCTCTTTGCCTGTATTACAGGAGGGGAGGATATATTGGTGTCATCAGAGTAATTGATTAGCACACATACTGTATGTGTCATTTAATCACCTTGAATGGTGACAGAATAGAGAGCTTTGAAACTATTGAATTAAGTATTAAAATACCAGGTGAAAAATGCTCCGTTAGAAAATCATTTTGAGAATTTAGGTATTTTATGAATTCTCACAGGGAAGATTTCGATCAAACTGCACTTTTTTGTCTCTGTCATGCCTGTGGTCTGCATAGATAATGAGCTGAGAGAAGCAGTAGTAGCAGCACATTGTTTACGGCTACAGCCAAGCTGTCCCTCACCTGAGAAACACCCTAGTTGTACATGAGTGCACTCTCCACAATAAAGATCAGCCTGACATCAACATGCTGTTGACAAAGTAGACTTGGAACTAAATCTACATAACATAGATACTGTACATGTATGAAATTAAGCATGATGTTTTTGAGGATTGTTAATCTAGAAAAGATGCAGAACATATTAACTCTGAAAGGGGAGGGAGAGAAGAGAGGGGGATGACTGGGAGAATATAGAGGAGAGACAGTAGGAGGGATGGTGAGATGTATCCATCTATGAATTCAAATATTAATCTACCCAATAAGGAGATCAAAGTGTGTGTCACCCAGATGTACACACAGACATGCACGTACACACAGACATGCACGTACACACACCTACACACACAAAAACACACACACACTCACACCCGCTCCTCTATCCACATGAAGTGGTCAGGGCATCACAGTGATCTAGTTACAAGGACATTGAGAGAAGCCATTTCTTTCCTCTAGAGACTGTAACATTGATGAGGTCTCCATCAAATCAAATCAAATCAAATCAAATTTATTTATATAGCCCTTCGTACATCAGCTGATATCTCAAAGTGCTGTACAGAAACCCAGCCTAAAACCCCAAACAGCAAGCAATGCAGGTGTAGAAGCACGGTGGCTAGGAAAAACTCCCTAGAAAGGCCAATACCTAGGAAGAAACCTAGAGAGGAACCAGGCTATGTGGGGTTGCCAGTCCTCTTCTGGCTGTGCCGGGTGGAGATTATAACAGAACATGGCCAAGATGTTCAAATGTTCATAAATGACCAGCATGGTCGAATAATAATAAGGCAGAACAGTTGAAACTGGAGCAGCAGCACAGTCAGGTGGAAGTTGAAACTGGAGCAGCAGCATGGCCAGGTGGACTGGGGACAGCAAGGAGTCATCATGTCAGGTAGTCCTGGGGCATGGTCCTAGGGCTCAGGTCCTCCGAGAGAGAGAAAGAAAGAGAGAAGGACAGAATTAGAGAACGCACACTTAGATTCACACAGGACACCGAATAGGACAGGAGAAGTACTCCAGATATAACAAACTGACCCCAGCCCCCCGACACATAAACTACTGCAGCATAAATACTGGAGGCTGAGACAGGAAGTGGCCAGTCTATCCTCAGGGGGATACTACTGACAACACATTGAAAATGGGTGTGGTTATATCCTGCCTGTTTGGCCCTGTCCGGGGGTATCGTAGGATGGGGCCACATTGTCTCCTGACCCCTCCTGTCTCAGCCTCCAGTATTTATGCTGCAGTAGAGTATGTGTCGGGGGGCTAGGATCAGTCTGTCAGTCTGTTATATCTGGAGTATTTCTCCTGTCTTATCCGGCGTCCTATGTGAATTTAAGTAAGCTCTCTCTAATTCTCTCTCTCTCTCTCTTTCTTTCATTCTTTCTCTTTCTTTCTTTCTTTCTTTCTTTCTTTCTTTCTTTCTTTCTTTCTCTCTTTCTCCCTTTCTTTCTTTCTTTCTTTCTTTCTTTCTTTCTTTCTTTCTTTCTTTCTTTCTTTCTTTCTTTCTTTCTTTCTTTCTTTCTTTCTTTCTTACTTTCTCTTGGAGGACCTGAGCCCTAGGACCATGCCTCAGAACAACCTGGCCTGATGACTCCTTGCTGTCCCCAGTCCACCTGGCTGTGCTGCTGCTCCAGTTTAAACTTTTCTGCCTGCGGCTATGGAACCCTGACCTGTTCACCATACGTGCTACTTGTCCCAGACCTTCTGTTTTCAACTCTCTAGAGACAGCAGGAGCAGTAGAGACACTCTGAATGATCGGCTATGAAAAGCTAGCTGACATTTACTCCTGAGGTTCTGAACTGTTTCACCCTCGACAACCACTGTGATTATTATTATTTGACCCTGCTGGTCATTGTCACGACTTCCGCCGAAGTCGGCTCCTCTCCTTGTTCGGGCGGCGTTCAGCGATGGACATAACTGGCTTTCTAGCTATCACCGCTCCATTTTCAGATATCCATTTGTTTTGTCTTGTCCCATACACACCTGGTTTTCATTCCCTAATCATTCTACATGTATTTAGCCCTCTGTTTCCTATCATGTCTTTGTGTGTAATTGTTTGTTTGGTATTGTGGATTATTGTTGGGCGCTTTACTTTTGTCATGTTCTGTATTTTTGTCACGTTATTGTTTTTATGTGCCTTGACTTTGCCTCCCTTACACACCTTTGACAGAATTACACACCAAACCATGGAGTCAGCAGGAGCAGGTACCCCGGTTAGAGGAGTCGAGGAGCGCGTCCAGGAGAGCGACAAGGAACATTCGGCAATGTTAAGTCAACTTGGTGCCATGATGGATCGCGTTTTTCAAACCATGGACCGTTGGGAGAGACAGGGATTCTCTCCAGCACCTCAACCAGTACAAACGGGATTTCCTCCACCCGTCCCGTCCGGAGAGAATTCCAGTGGGATGCCTGGAGTATGATGGGATGGCAGCAAAGTGCCAGGGATTCCTGTTTCAACTGGACCTCTATCTGGCCATCGTGCAACCAGCTCCCTCAGGAAGGGAGAGAGTAGCTGCCCTCATTTCCTGTCTCACAGGAGCGCTGGAGTGGGCAAACACCGTGTGGAGAGAGGAGGACGCGGCATTGGACCAGTTCGAGTAGTTCACCCGTCGCTTCCGGGCCATCTTCGACCATCCACCCGAAGGTAGAGCGGCGGGAGAAAGTCTCTTCCATTTGAGGCAGGGGACGAGGAGCGCCCAGGAATTTGCTCTGGAATTCCGGACCTTGGCTGGCGGAGCAGGCTGGAACGCAAGGCCCTCATCGACCACTATCGATGCAACCTACGAGAGGATGTCCGACGTGAGCTGGCCTGCAGGAATGCCACCATCTCCTTTGACCAACTGGTGGATTTGTCCATCTGGTATGATAACCTGCTGGTCACCCGTGGACATCCAGAGGACACACTCTGCGTGCCGTGTTGGTTCCTCTGGGAGTCGAGGCAACAGACAGGGCACTCTGGTGTCACCCCAGGTGAGTTCGCACCACACTCATCCAGAATCCTCTGTTGATCAACTGTTTGTGCCTATTTGTTTCCCTGAATTTTCTCCACATTCCCAGCATAAGGCGCTCGTCGATTCAGGCGCAGCTGGGAATTTTATCGACAGAGCTTTAGCCAATAGTTTAGGGATCCCGATACGTCTCCTGGCAGATGCTGTGCTTCCCAGGAGCCATGTGTATCCCCTGTAGCAAGCGGAGACGGTGGCTATGGATACATATGTCTCTGAATCGCTGCGTCACCCGCCTCCTCAAGTAAATTTTTTGTGAAGAAGATGGATAGGGGTTTACGCCCGTGCATTGACTAAAGAGGACTCAATCAAATCACGGTGAGATACAGTTTGCCGCTACCTCTTATCGCCACGGCGATTGAGTCAATGCATGGGGCGCGCTTCTTCACAAAACTGGATCACGGGAGTACGTATAACCTGGTGCGTATCCGGGAGGGAGACGAGTGGAAGACAGCGTTTAGTACCACCACAGGGCATTATGAGTACCTCGCCATGCCGTATATGTTGATGAATGCTCCATCAGTTTTCCAATCCTTTGTAGACGATATGTTCAGGGACCTGCACAGGGTGTAGTGGTGTATATCGATGACATTCTGATATACTCTGCTACACGCACCGAGCATGTGTCCTTGGTGCGCAAGGTACTTGGACGACTGGTGGAGCATGACCTGTATGTCAAGGCTGAGAAGTGCCTGTTCTTTCAGCAGGCTGTCTCCTTCCAAGGGTATCGCATTTCCACATCAGGGGTGGAGATGGAGAGTGACCACATTGCAGCCATGCGTAATTGGCCGACTCCCACCACGGTAAAGGAGGGGCAGCGGTTTTTAGGGCTTGCCAATTACTACCGGTTAATTTTCCGGGGTTTTGGCCTGGTTGCTGCTTCCATTACCTCATTGCTGAAGGTGGGTCCTGTGTTGTTGCAGTTGTCAGCTGAGGCGGACAGCGCTTTTGGGCAGCTAAGTGCTCTGTTTACTTCGGCACCCGTGCTGGCCCATCCGGATCCCTCTTTGGCATTCATTGTGGAGGTGGACGCGTCCGAGGCTGGGGTAGGAGGCGTGCTCTCACAGCGCTCTTGTATGCCACCGAAACTCCGCCCCTGTGCTTTCTTCTCGAAGAAGCTCAGCCCAGCAGAGCTTAACTATGATGTGGGGGACCGCGAGTTGTTGGCTGCGGTTAAAGCGTTGAAGGTGTGGAGACATTGGCTTGAGGGGGCTAAACACCCTTTCCTCATCTGGACAGACCACCGCAACCTGGAGTACATCCAGGCAGCGAGGAGACTGAATCCCCATCAGGCAAGGTGGGCCATGTTCTTTACCCGCTTTGTGTTTACCCTATCCTACAGACCAGGTTCCCAGAATAAGACGGCAGACGCACTGTCCCGGTTGTATGACACAGAGGAGCGGCCCATGGATCAGACTCCCATACCCCCGGCCTCCTTCCTGGTAGCACTGGTCGTGTGGGAGCTGGATGTGGAAATTGAGCAGGCTTTACGTACATAGCCCGCCCCCCTCCAGTGCCCCGTTGGGCGTATGTACGTTCCGTCAGCTGTCCGTGACCAGTTGATCTATTGGGCCCACACATCCCTGATGGTGCTCTGTCTGACTGGAAAGTACTGATGGCCCACCTTGGCAAAAGACGTGAGGGCTTATGTTTCCTCCTGCTCGATGTGTGCCCAGTATAAGGCTCAAAGACACATGCCCAGAGGTAAGCTAATCCCTTACCCGTTCCACAACGACCTTGGTCACATCTGTCAGTGGATATCCTAACAGATCTTTCTTTTTCACAGGGAAACACTATGATCAAGATCGTTGTGGATCGTTTTTCTAAGTCCTGTCATCTCCTCCCTCCTCCCTCCTCCCTCCTCCCTCCCTCTGCCCGTTCATCCTATGGCCCTGCAGACTGCGGAAGCCCTGTTGACTCACGTCTTCCGGCACTACGGGGTGCCTGAGGATATAGTGTCGGATCGGGGTTCCCAGTTCACGTCAAGAGTTTGGAAGGCGTTCATGGAACGTCTGGGGTTCTCTCAGGTTTTCACCTCGAGAGTAACGGGCAGGTAGAGAGAGTCAACCAGGATGTGGGCAAGTATCTGCAGTCTTATTGACAGGACCAGCTGGGTGAGTGGGCTGCGTTCGTGCACTGGGCCGAGATGGAACAGAACTTGCTTCGCCACTCCTCCACTAACCTCTCCCCCTTTCAGTGCTCTATTGGGGTACCAGCTGGTTCTGGCGCAATGGCGCGCGGAGGAGACATGGGAGGCCACCCGTGTCCACCTCCAGCGAGCTGCGCCCTGCCAAATAACCAGAGCGGACCATCAACTCAGTGAGACCGGGTCTGGCTCTCGACCCGTAACCTGCCCGTCACGTTCTGACCTTAGTTCTTTTTTTATGTCTTTGTTTTAGTATGGTCAGGGTGTGAATTGGGTGGGTTGTCTATGTTCCTTTTTCTATGATTTGGCATTTCTGTGTTTGACCCCGTCTGGTTCTCAATCAGAGGCAGCTGTCATTCGTTTTCCCAGATTGAGAACCATACTTAGGTAGCCTGGTTTCACTTTGAGTGGTGGGTGATTGTTTCCTGTGTCTTTGTTTGTACCATACGGGACTGTTTTGATTTTCGTTTGTTCATTGACGTTGTTATTTTGTATTTTTGTAGTGTTCAGTTTTATATATTAAAATGGACCCTTACCACGCTGCACGTTGGTCCGACATCTCTTACTCCTCGTCAGAAGAAGAGGAGAGTCGTTACACTGCCCCTCCGACTGCCCTGCCGGAAGCTGGGTCCGCGGTTTGTGGGGACCTTTAATGTCCTGAGGAGGGTGAATGAGGTATGTTACAGATTACAGCTTGCCTCTGATTATCGTATTAACCCCTCGTTCCATGTGTCTCTCCTCAGGCCGGTGGTGGCTGGTCCGCTCCTGGAATCTGAGATATGGGAGGTCCCTCCACCCCCTTTGGACATCGAGGGGGCCCTTGTGTACATTGTTCGTTCCATCCTAGATTCGAGGCGTCGGGCGGGGTGCCTTCAGTACCCCGTGGAATGGGAGGGGTAGGGTCTGGAGGAGAGGTGCTGTGTTCCGGTTGCGGATGTTTTGGATCCTGAACTGCTGCGGGAGTTTCACCGTCGCCGGATCGCCCTTCACTTCGCACTCCGGGTCGTCCCCGAAGCCGGTGCCGGCGTGCCACCGGAGCTTCGCGTCAAGGGCGGGGGTACTGTCACGACTTCCGCCGAAGTCGTTTCCCCTCCTTATTTTGGCGACGTTCGGCGATTGAAGTCACAAGCTTTTTAGCCATCAACTCTCAATTTTTTCATATATCCATTTGTTTTGTCTTGTCCCATACACACCTTGTTTTCATTCCCTAATCATTATATCATGTATTTAGCCCTCTTTTTCCCATCATGTCTTTGTGTGTAATTGTTTGTTTGGTATTGTGGATTATTACTTATGTCATGTTCCGTGTCTTTGGCACGTTATTGTTTTTATGTGCTATGTATTTTGGAAAGGAATTAAAGTGTGCCTGTTCACTACACTCTGCTCTCCTGCACCTGACTTTGCCTCCCGTACACACCTTTGACAGTCATCTATGAACATTTGAACATCTTGGCTATGTTCTGTTACAATCTCCAGCCGGCACAGCCAGAAGAGTATTGACCACCCCTCATAGCCTGGTTCGTCTCTAGGTTTCTTACTAGGTTCTGGCCTTTCTAGGGAGTTTTTCCTAGCCATCGCGCTTCTACATCTGCATTGCTTGCTGTTTGGGAGTTTATGCTGGGTATCTGTACAGCACTTTGAGATATCAGCAGATGTTTTTAATTTTTTTATTTCACCTTTATTTAACCAGGTAGGCAAGTTGAGAACACGTTCTCATTTACAATTGCGACCTGGCCAAGATAAAGCAAAGCAGTTCGACACATACAACGACACAGAGTTACACATGGAGTAAAACAAACATACAGTCAATAATACAGTATAAACAAGTCTATATACGATATGAGCAAATTAGGTGAGATAAGGGAGGTAAAGGCAAAAAAGGCCATGGTGGCAAAGTAAATACAATATGGCAAGTAAAACACTGGAATGGTAGATTTGCAGTGGAAGAATGTGCAAAGTAGAAATAAAAATAATGGGGTGCAAAGGAGCAAAATAAATAAATAAATAAAATAAATACTGTAGGGAAAGAGGTATTTGTTTGGGCTAAATTATAGGTGGACTATGTACAGGTGCAGTAATCTGTGAGCTGCTCTGACAGTTGGTGCTTAAAGCTAGTGAGGGAGAAAAGTGTTTCCAGTTTCAGAGATTTTTGTAGTTCGTTCCAGTCATTGGCAGCAGAGAACTGGAAGGAGAGGCGGCCAAAGAAATAATTGGTTTTGGGGGTCACCAGAGAGATATACAGTGCCTTGCGAAAGTATTCGGCCCCCTTGAACTTTGCGACCTTTTGCCACATTTCAGGCTTCAAACATAAAGATATAAACTGTATTTTTTTGTGAAGAATCAACAACAAGTGGGACACAATCATGAAGTGGAACGAGATTTATTGGATATTTCAAACTTTTTTAACAAATCAAAAACTGAAAAATTGGGCGTGCAAAATTATTCAGCTCCCTTAAGTTAATACTTTGTAGAGCCACCTTTTGCTGCGATTACAGCTGTAAGTCGCTTGGGGTATGTCTCTATCAGTTTTGCACATCGAGAGACTGACATTTTTTCCCATTCCTCCTTGCAAAACAGCACGAGCTCAGTGAGGTTGGATGGAGAGCATTTGTGAACAGCAGTTTTCAGTTCTTTCCACAGATTCTCGATTGGATTCAGGTCTGGACTTTGATTTTGTGTTGGCTAAGGGCAGTCAGGTCTGGGGAGAACCAAGGGCTATATCTGTTCCTGGTTCTAAATTTCTTGAATGGGGCATGCTTATTTAAGATGGTTAGGAAGGCATTTAAAAAAAAACAGGCATCCTCTACTGACGGGATGAGATCAATATCCTTCCAGGATACCCTGGCCAGGTCGATTAGAAAGGCCTGCTCGCTGAAGTGTTTCAGGGAGCGTTTGACAGTGATGAGTGGAGGTCTTTTGACCGCTGACCCATTACGGATGCAGGCAATGAGGCAGTGATCGCTGAGATCTTGGTTGAAGACAGCAGAGGTGTATTTAGAGGGCAAGTTGGTTAGGATGATATCTATGAGGGTGCCCGTGTTTAAGGCTTTGAGGAGGTACCTGGTAGGTTCATTGATAATTTGTGTGAGATTGAGGGCATCAAGCTTAGATTGTAGGATGGCTGGGGTGTTAAGCATGTTCCAGTGTAGGTCACCTAGCAGCACAAGCTCTGAAGATAGATGGAGGGCAATCAGTTCACATATGGTGTCCAGAGCACAACTGGGGGCAGAGGGTGGTCTATAGCAGTTGGCAATGGTGAGAGACTTGTTTTTAGAGATGTGGATTTTTAAAAGTAGAAGTTCAAATTGTTTGGGTACAGACCTGGATAGTAGGACAGAACTCTGCAGGCTATCTTTGCAGTAGATTGCAACACCGCCCCCTTTGGCAGTTCTATCTTGTCTGAAAATGTTGTAGTTTGGGATGAACATTTCAGAATTTTTGGTGGTCTTCCTAAGCCAGGATTCAGACACAGCTAGAACATCCGGTTTGGCAGAGTGTGCTAAGCAGTGAATAGAACAAACTTAGGGAGGAGGCTTCTAATGTTAACATGCATGAAACCAAGGCTATTATGGTTACAGAAGTCATCAAAAGAGAGCGCCTGGGGAATAGGAGTAGAGCAAGGCACTGCAGGGCCTGGATTCACCTCTACATCGCCAGAGGAACAGAGGAGGAGTAGGATAAGGGTACGGCTAAAAGCAATAAGAATTGCTCGTCTAGAACGTCTGGAACAGAGAGTAAAAGGAGGTTTCTGGTGGCGATAAAATAGCTTCAAGGTATAATGTACAGACAAAGGTATGGTAGGATGTGAATACAGTGGAGGTAAACCTAGGTATTGAGTGATGATGAGAGAGATATTGTCTCTAGAACATCATTGAAACCAGGAGATGTCATTGCATGTGTGGGTGGTGGAACTAATAGGTTGGATAAGGTATAGTGAGCAGGACTAGAGGCTCTACAGTGAAATAAGCAATAAACACTAACCAGAACAGCAATGGACAAGACATATTGACATTAAGGAGAGGCATGCTTAGTCGAGTGATCAAAAGGGTCCAGTGAGTAGTGAGGTTGGTTGGGGTCACGGTGTATTAGACAGCTAGCCGACCATTGGTAGCAAGCTAGCATAGGATGGAGGTCTTTTATTAGCCACCTCGTGAGTTTCCGTAAGAAGAGCTTCATAAATAAATTTGATTTGATTTATAAATACATTTAATTTGACAGACAGGCTCTATTACGGTCTGTCAGCTGCTGTTTTTGCTGGCCCTGTCTTTACCCTGCTCATAGGACATGATGGACAGTGTGTGTCCGTGTCTTCAGTAATGTGTGTGTGCATGCGTTCTTAGAAATGCATGCGTGGTTGCAAACACATAAATGTGTGTGTGTGTGTGTGTGTGTGTGTGCATGTGGTGTGTGTTTGTGCGTGCATACCTGCAAACCTATCGTTAGTGGTTTGAGTGAAATGGATAAACTACTGTGATACTTCCAGGTGCCTCCAGAGGTGTTAGCCTATCATGTTCTGTGAGATTTTATCACTAATCACCTCTGCTGATGACACACAGAGTAATTATCAGGCTGACATGTAGCACTTAAAGGCTGACACTAACAGGTGCTGAGCCAGGGAGGCTTGCTGTTTCTAATGCTACATGTGGCGGTGATCTGCTTTTAATAGTGCAAACATAGAGGAGGTATGAATAGACGTGTTGCCATGACTCTTGCCCATTGTGCTGCATGTATTCACTGAGTCGACTATTGGACGACAACAACATTGTATTCTGATGGCCAAGTAGTAGTCTAATGAACATTTCATGTAGCAAAGCTAAACTTTGATGATTACCTGTAAAGCATATTTTCTGCTTGCAACATTTCCACTACTGTTGATATGTGACACAGCATGTTTAGATTAGACCTATTTGTTTGAATTCACCAAAAATAATAAATATTACTGCCAAGGGAACAATCAAACTACTACAGGTAGGGGAGAGTGAATATATCATCATAGAGTTCATTTGGACAATAATGATCCATAAGCTATTGCATTCTGTAATGTATGAAATAACATTCACCCACAGCGAATACAAATCAGACGTGTTCTATTTTCTCCCTCTGTCCTTCCCTCCCACATCCTGATGAGGTTTAGATCGTCATGTTATCCAGCCCTTAAACTGTTTAGCATTTTAATAACACCTCACAAACTCAGGGCCTAATTACCTTTGTTACACATGCATCAAATAGAGTCCTCCTGTCACCACATATCTGAGCCACCTGAAGATGCTTTGTTACTGGTGGGTTTCCAACAGATTACAGGGAGATTGGTTAAGTAAGTCAACCTAAATAAGGATGGTGGGAACATCATCATACTACAGCACATCATTCTCTTTGCCTGTATTACAGGAGGGGAGGATATATTGGTGTCATCAGAGTAATTGATTAGCACACATACTGTATGTGTCATTTAATCACCTTGAATGGTGACAGAATAGAGAGCTTTGAAACTATTGAATTAAGTATTAAAATACCAGGTGAAAAATGCTCCGTTAGAAAATCATTTTGAGAATTTAGGTATTTTATGAATTGTCACAGGGAAGATTTAGTTCAAACTGCACTTTTTGTCTCTGTCATGCCTGTGGTCTGCATAGATAATGAGCTGAGAGAAGCAGTAGTAGCAGCACATCGTTTACGGCTACAGCCAAGCTGTCCCTCACCTGAGAAACCCCCTAGTTGTACATGAGTGCACTCTCCACAATAAAGATCAGCCTGACATCAACATGCTGTTGACAAAGTAGACTTGGAACTAAATCTACATAACATAGATACTGTACATGTATGAAATTAAGCATGATGTTTTTGAGGATTGTTAATCTAGAAAAGATGCAGAACATATTAACTCTGAAAGGGGAGGGAGAGAAGAGAGGGGGATGACTGGGAGAATATAGAGGAGAGACAGTAGGAGGGATGGTGAGATGTATCCATCTATGAATTCAAATATTAATCTACCCAATAAGGAGATCAAAGTGTCTGTCACCCAGATGTACACACAGACATGCACGTACACACAGACATGCACGTACACACACCTACACACACAAAACACACACACACTCACACCCGCTCCTCTATCCACATGAAGTGGTCAGGGCATCACAGTGATCTAGTTACAAGGACATTGAGAGAAGCCATTTCTTTCCTCTAGAGACTGTAACATTGATGAGGTCTCCAACAAGAAGTGGCCAGTCTATCCTCAGGGGATATACTGACAACACATTGAAAATGGGTGTGGTTATATCCTGCCTGTTTGGCCCCTGTCCGGGGTATCGTAGGATGGGGCCACATTGTCTCCTGACCCCTCCTGTCTCAGCCTCCAGTATTTATGCTGCAGTAGAGTATGTGTCGGGGGGCTAGGGTCAGTCTGTCAGTCTGTTATATCTGGAGTATTTCTCCTGTCTTATCCGGCGTCCTATGTGAATTTAAGTAACGCTCTCTAATTCTCTCTCTCTCTTTCTTTCATTCTTTCTCTTTCTTTCTTTCTATCTTTCTTTCTGTCTTTCTTTCTTTCTTTCTCTTGGAACCCTGACCTGTTCACCATACATGCTACTTTTCCCAGACCTTCTGTTTTCAACTCTCTAGAGACAGCAGGAGCAGTAGAGATACTCTGAATGATCAGCTATGAAAAGCTAACTGACATTTACTCCTGAGGTTCTGACCTGTTGCACCCTCGACAACTACTGTGATTATTATTATTTGACCTTGCTGGTCATTGTCACGACTTCCGCCGAAGTCGGCTCCTCTCCTTGTTCGGGCGGCGTTCAGCGATGGACATCACCGGCTTTCTAGCCATCACCGCTCCATTTTCAGATATCAATTTGTTTTGTCTTGTCCCATACACATGTTTGGTATTGTTTTTATGTGCCTTGACTTTGCCTCCCTTACACACCTTTGACAGAATTACACACCAAACCATGGAGTCAGCAGGAGCAGGTACCCCCGGTTAGAGGAGTCCAGGAGCGCGTCCAGGAGAGCGACAAGGAACATTCGGCAATGTTAAGTCAACTTGGTGCCATGATGGATCGCGTTTTTCAAACCATGGACCGTTGGGAGAGACAGGGATTCTCTCCAGCACCTCAACCAGTACAAACGGGATTTCCTCCACCCGTCCCGTCCGGAGAGAATTCCAGTGGGATGCCTGGAGTATGATGGGATGGCAGCAAAGTGCCAGGGATTCCTGTTTCAACTGGACGTCTATCTGGCCATCGTGCAACCAGCTCCCTCAGGAAGGGAGAGAGTAGCTGCCCTCATTTCCTGTCTCACAGGAGCGCTGGAGTGGGCAAACACCGTGTGGAGAGAGGAGGACGCGGCGTTGGACCAGTTCGAGTAGTTCACCCGTCGCTTCCGGGCCATCTTCGACCATCCACTCGAAGGTAGAGCGGCGGGAGAAAGTCTCTTCCATTTGAGGCAGGGGACGAGGAGCGCCGAGGAATTCGCTCTGGATTCCGGACCTTGGCTGGCGGAGCAGGCTGGAACGCAAGGCCCTCATCGACCACTATCGATGCAACCTACGAGAGGATGTCCGACGTGAGCTGGCCTGCAGGAATGCCACCATCTCCTTTGACCAACTGGTGGATTTGTCCATCTGGTATGATATCCTGCTGGTCACCTGCGGACATCCAGAGGACACACTCTGCGTGCCGTGTTGGTTTCCTCTGGGAGTCGAGGCAACAGACAGGGCACTCTGGTGTCCCACCCCAGGTGAGTTCGCACCACACCTCATCCAGAATCCTCTGTTGATCAACTGTTTGTGCCTATTTGTTTCCCTGAATTTTCTCCACATTCCCAGCATAAGGCGCTCGTCGATTCAGGCGCAGCTGGGAATTTTATCGACAGAGCTTTAGCCAATAGTTTAGGGATCCCGATACGTCTCCTGGCAGATGCTGTGCTTCCCAGGAGTCATGTGTATCCCCTGTAGCAAGCGGAGACGGTGGCTATGGATACATATGTCTCTGAATCGCTGCGTCACCCGCCTCCTCAAGTTAATTTTTGTGAAGAAGATGGATAGGGGTTTACGCCCGTGCATTGACTAAGAGGACTCAATCAAATCCACGGATCCCTCTTTGGCATTCATTGTGGAGGTGGACGCGTCCGAGGCTGGGGTAGGAGGCGTGCTCTCACAGCGCTCTTGTACGCCACCGAAACTCCGCCCCTGTGCTTTCTTCTCGAAGAAGCTCAGCCAGCAGAGCTTACCCGCGAGTTGTTGGCTGCGGTTAAAGCGTTGAAGGTGTGGAGACATTGGCTTGAGGGGGCTAAACACCCTTTCCTCATCTGGACAGACCACCGCAACCTGGAGTACATCCAGGCAGCGAGGAGACTGAATCCCCATCAGGCAAGGTGGCCATGTTCTTTACCCGCTTTGTGTTTTACCCTATCCTACAGACCAGGTTCCCAGAATAAGACGGCAGACGCACTGTTCCGGTTGTGTGATACAGAGGAGCGGCCCATGGATCAGACTCCCATACCCCCGGCCTCCTTCCTGGTAGCGCTGGTCGTGTGGGAGCTGGATGTGGAAATTGAGCAGGCTTTGCGTGCATAGCCCGCCCCCCTCCAGTGCCCCGTTGGGCGTATGTACGTTCCGTCAGCTGTCCGTGACCAGTTGATCTATTGGGCCCACACATCCCTGACGGTGCTCTGTCTGACTGGAAAGTACTGATGGCCCACCTTGGCAAAAGACGTGAGGGCTTATGTTCCTCCTGCTCGTTGTGTGCCCAGTATAAGGCTCAAAGACACATGCCCAGAGGTAAGTTAATCCTTACCCGTTCCACAACAACCTTGGTCACATCTGTCAGTGGATATCCTAACAGATCTTCTCTTTCACAGAGAAACACTATGATCCTGGTCGTTGTGGATCGTTTTTCTAAGTCCTGTCATCTCCTCCCTCCTCCCTCCCTCTGCCCGGTCATCCTATGGCCCTGCAGACTGCGGAAGCCCTGTTGACTCACGTCTTCCGCACTACGGGGTGCCTGAGGATATAGTGTCGGATCGGGGTCCCCAGTTCAAGAGTTTGGAAGGCGTTCATGGAATGTCTGGGGTTCTCGATCAGCCTTACCTTAGGTTTTCACCTCGAGAGTAACGGGCAGGTAGAGTGAGTCAACCAGGATGTGGGCAAGTTTCTGCGGTCTTATTGCCAGGACCGGCTGGGTGAGTGGGCTGCGTTCGTGCACTGGGCCGAAATGTCACAGAACTTGCTTCGCCACTCCTCCACTAACCTCTCCCCCTTTCAGTGCGTATTTGGGATACCAGCTGGTTCTGGCGCAATGGCATCAGGGTCAGACCGAAGCTCCTGCGGTGGATGACTGGTTTTTAGGCGCGCGGAGGAGACATGGGAGGCCACCCGTGTACACCTCCAGCGAACCGCGTGCTGCCAAATAACCAGAGTGGACCATCACAGCAGTGAGACCGGGTCTGGCTCTCGACCCGTAACCTGCCCGTAATGTTCTGACCTTAGTTCTTTTGTTATGTCTTGTTTTAGTATGGTCAGGGCGTGAATTGGGTGGGTTGTCTATGTTTCCTTTTCTATGATTTGGAATTTCTGTGTTTGGCCCGGGAATGGTTCTCAATCAGAGGCAGCTGTCATTCGTTGTCCCTGATTGAGAACCATACTTAGGTAGCCTGGTTTCACTTTGAGTGGTGAGTGATTGTTTCCTGTGTCTGTGTTTGTACCATACGGGACAGTTTCGATTTTCGTTTGTTCATTCACGTTGTTATTTTGTATTTTTATAGTGTTCAGTTTTATATATTAAAATGGACACTTACCACGCTGCACATTGGTCCGACATCTCTTACTCCTCGTCAGAAGAAAGAGGAGAGTCGTTACACTGCCCCTCCGACTGCCCTGCCGGAAGCTGGGTCCGCGGTTTGTGGGGCCCTTTAAAGTCCTGAGGAGGGTGAATGAGGTATGTTACAGATTACAGCTTGCCTCTGATTATCGTATTAACCCCTCGTTCCATGTGTCTCTCCTCAGGCCGGTGGTGGATGGTCCGCTCCAGGAATCTGAGGTGTGGGAGGTCCCTCCACCCCCTTTGGACATGGCGGGGGCCCCAGTGTACATCGTTCGTTCCATCCTAGATTCGAGGCGTCGGGCGCGGTGTCTTCAGTACCCCGTGGAATGGGAGGGGTAGGGTCTGGAGGAGAGGTGCTGTGTTCCGGTTTTGGATCCTGAACTGCTGCGGGAGTTTCACCGTCGCCGGATCGCCCTTCACTTCGCCCTCCGGGTCGTCCTCGAAGCTGGTGTCGGCGTGCCACTGGAGCTTCGCGTCAAGGGCGGAGTCACAGGCTTTTTAGCAATCAACTCTCCATTTTTCATATATCCATTTGTTTTGCCCTCTTTTTCCCATGATGTCTTTGTGTGTAATTGTGTGTTTGGTATTGTGGATTATTGTCGGGCGCTTTACTTATGTCATGTTCCGTGTCTTTGGCACGTTATTGTTTTTATGTGCTATGTATTTGGAAAGGAATTAAAGTGTGCCTGTTAACTATAATCTGCTCTCCTGCACCTGACTTTGCCTCCCGTACATACCTTTGACAGTCATCAATGAACATTTGAACATCTTGGCTATGTTCCGTTACAATCTCCAGCCGGCACAGCCAGAAGAGTACTGGCCACCCCTCATAGCCTGGTTCGTCTCTAGGTTTCTTCCTAGGTTCTGGCCTTTCTAGGGAGTTTTTCCTAGCCATCGTGCTTCTACTCCTGCATTGCTTGCTGTTTGGGGGTTTAGGCTGGATATCTGTACAGCACTTTGAGATATCAGCAGATGTAAGAAGGGCTACATGAATAAATTTGATTAGATTGTTAATACATTTGATTTGACAGACAGGCTCTATTACGGTCTGTCAGCTGCTGTTTTTGCTGGCCCTGTCTTTACCCTGCTCATAGGACATGATTGACAGTGTGTGTGTGTCCGTGTCTTCAGTAATGTGTGTGTGCATGCGTTCTTAGAGATGCATGCGTGGATGCGTGGTGTGTGTGTGTGTGTGTGTGTGTGTTTGTGCGTGCATACCTGCAAACCTATCGTTAGTGGTCTGAGTGAATTGGATAAACTACTGTGATACATCCAGGTGCCTCCAGAGGTGTTAGCCTATCATGTTCTGTGAGCTTTTATCACTAATCACCTCTGCTGATGACACACAGAGTAATTATCAGGCTGACATGTAGCACTTAAAAGCTGATACTAACAGGTGCTGAGCCAGGGAGGCTTGCTGTCTCTAATGCTACATGTGGCGGCGATCTGCTTTTAATAGTGCAAACATAGAGGAGGTATGAATAGACGTGTTGCCATGACTCTTGCCCATTGTGCTGCAACAACATTGTATTCTGATTGCCAACAGTAGTAGTCTGTTGAATGTGGCACTTGATAATCAACTGTATAATCATACTCATTGCGGAGTGATTGACCTGTGCTTAGCCACTCTCTCTCTCTCTCTTTTTTTTTTTCTTTTTTAACCTTTATTTAACTAGGCAAGTCAGTTAAGAACAAATTCTTATTTTCAATGACGGCCTAGGAACAGTGGGTTAACTGCCTGTTCAGGGGCAGAACGACAGATTTGTACCTTGTCAGCTCGGGGATTTGAACTTGCAACCTTCCGGTTACTAGTCCAACGCTCTAACCACTAGGCTACCCTGCCGCCCCTTGCAACATGATGCAGGCAAATTATGAGAAAATCAACTGCTGCAATAGGGTGAAGGCAGAGGTTGAATATGAGTACAGGCAGAGAGAGAGAGAGGTAGAGAGAAGGAAAGAGAGAGACAGACATACAGTGGTAGGATCTTAATTTGATCCAGCAGGAAAATACAGACATACAGGCAGACTAGGTCCATAGAAATAAGCTGTTCCAGTGTTCTGGGTGGATATGTGGATAGGTAACTAAATTGGTGATGTCACAATGCCCCTTTACCAGGGAAAAGGAACTAGTTGTTATAAGGGAACATTATGAGGTAACATGTTGCCACGGAAACACACTTATGTCATAATCTCAGACCACATTAAAACGGTCAGACAAGCTCAGGTAGAGCGCATTAGCTACATTCGAACGATCTCTCAACCTACAACTGATTTGATTGATTACAACAGTACACTACCTTGTCGTGACATGGGTCAGAGACTAAGTGACCCTGTCCCTGAGGTATCCCATAGGGAGAAACCAAAGGAGACACAGGAACATAAAGATAAACCCAAGGAGAAGAGGATCCCTCAAGCCCTGACCTTTCTTCAGCTGTTTACACTGCTGAACTGCGTCAAGGTGAAGAAAACACCCTTTGATCCCTCCCAGAGTGGTGATGGGAGAAAGGGAACAACGATAAACTATACAAACAACAATAATGACTCTGATACTGGTGAGTGTTAGGAGGTGTATATTGATTAGTGCTGCTACATTGTACAATTATCTAGGCTTCACTTGGAAAAAAACAGGTCATGTGTCTTAGAAATGTTTCACTTACAGGCTTGGACTACTCTGCAGGTGACGTGAAAAGGATCAAGGACAAGAGTAAAGGAAAGGTTGGGGGAGAGAAACATAGCATTGAATCTCAGGACCACAAATGCAGAACGACACAGGAAAAAGAAAAAGACATTAAACAAAGACCTAACTCGGTAAGACATCCAAACTTGCTTATAAATGAGTATTAACCAATGCATTTGACAACTGATAAGGAAAACACAGCATATTGTGTTGAATCTGATTCTTTGACATGGCTTGACAAATGTGATAATGTTACAATGCCCCTTCGGATGGGGTAGGCCCTAATAGTTATTAGGAAAAGTCTAAACAGAATCCATGGAACGTCCCAACTCTGACCTTTGACGTTGAAATTGAAATGGTTAAGGTAAGGGTTAAGGTTAAGGTAGGGGTTAAGGTTAGGGTTTAGGGTAGGGAAGGCCCAAGGATCACTGACAGCACTAACCCTAGTTATTATGGGGTAACATTTTGACATGGAAACACACTTAGGAAATAATATTTGTTGCCAATCAAGCTAGAGCTCATTGGCTATGTATATTCAACATTGATATTGTAGTTTGAAATGTCAGTAGATTTCTAACTGATGTACTTACTGATTGCGACACTGAGGTCTCCCCTGAGGAGCAAGCAAAGAAGACCCAGCAGAAAGAGAAGAAGAAGAGCATCCATCCAGCTGTGGCGGCCCTGCAGCTGTTCACTCTCTTCTGCTGTGGTGGGAAAGTCAAGCCGAGGAAGTCTCGTCCCTCTCAGAACAGACAGAGTAGAAAGGACCAGGACAAAGATAATGCATCTGATACTGGTGAGTGTTATGGGGTGTCTGCTGATTAGATATAGAATGAGATTGGCTCCACTTGGAAGAAAGTGTCTTCAAAATCAAAATGTCTAATCTACACAGGTTCAGACTTGTCTGGAGGTGATGTTACAACCAAAAGGGTCAAGGACAAGATTAATGGAAAGGTGGGGAGGGAGAAAGAAAGGACTGAAGTTCAGCTGTTGAAATCATCTCAGGAACACGAACCCGTAAGTACAACACCAGAAACAGACAAGGGAACTAATTCAGGACAAAGACCTAACACTGTGAGACAACCAAAAATGCTGTATTGTATTTTATTGTGAGCAAAATATCTTTCTGATTATGCTGTGTTATCATTGGGTGTTACAATTGTGTTGTGCAGGAAAATCGAAGGACACGCCAGCAAGTGAAGACCCCTGTGGAGGAAATTAACATAAGACCTGACTCTCTGACTCTACCACGTGCCCACGTAAGTTACTGAAACCTAAATTACTATACGGACAGACAGAGATTCAAACATCTAGACAATTTCCCCTCTGACCTCAACCTAACCACCCTTTTCCTCCGGGTAGAGCTCCCTCTCTCAGTTTTCCCTGGCTCGGAACAAGGCCATCTTCCCGCTGGAGTGGCAGCTACCCGGAGTCCCTCTGACCACCTCGTCTATGGCAACTAGGACAGAGAGAACGCCATCCTCTACCAACACTTTGACACATGCGCAGATGGAAACACAGACATCAGATATGAACACAGACACACGGACCACTTCTACCTCTCAGAGCCCGATCTCAATGGTCTCATCGGAGACCATGATAGATCTTCACACGTCAGACTCCATTACCCAGACCTCCACTCTTGACATGGCACTGACCCCTGAGAGCACTAAGGACATGATCACTACTGATGAGGATGTGAAGGATGACTCTGCTAAAGATTTGATCTCCACCCTAACAGACACCTCTATGAAGAAATCCATCAGTGAGACCAGCCTGGAAGACCTCATCGCTGAGTATGAAGATGAAGATGAGCTGAAGGATATGGCTGCCTCCGCTACCCCTGCTACTGATAATGCCAGTGAGGATGCAATGCTGCTGGAGATTGCAGCACTTTTTGACTGATGGAGACCGAGCTGCCTCTGCATCTCTGAAGAGCCAATAGGCCTAATAAACATTTCAATGTAGCAAAAGCTAAACTTTGATCAATTAATAAAGCATATTTTCTGCAGCAAATTTCCACTACTGTTGATATGTGACGCAGCATGTTTAGATTAGACCTATTTGTTTGAATTCACCAAAAATAATAAATATTACTGCCAAGGGAACAATCAAACTACTACAGGTAGGGGAGAGTGAATATATCAGCATAGAGTTCATTTGGACAATAATGATCCATAAGCATATTGCATTCTGTAATGTATGAAATAACATTCACCCACAGCGAATACAAATCAGACGTGTTCTATTTTCCTCTATCTTCCCTCCCACATCCTGATGAGGTTTAGATCGTCATGTTATCCAGCCCTTAAACTGTTTAGCATTTTAATAACACCTCACAAACTCAGGGCCTAATTACCTTTGTTACACATGCATCAAATAGAGTCCTCCTGTCACCACATATCTGAGCCACCTGAAGATGCTTTGTTACTGGTGGGTTTCCAACAGATTACAGGGAGATTGGTTAAGTAAGTCAACCTAAATAAGGATGGTGGGAACATCATCATACTACAGCACATCATTCTCTTTGCCTGTATTACAGGAGGGGAGGATATATTGGTGTCATCAGAGTAGTTGATTAGCACACATACTGTATGTGTCATTTAATCACCTTGAATGGTGACAGAATAGAGAGCTTTGAAACTATTGAATTAAGTATTAAAATACCAGGTGAAAAATGCTCCGTTAGCAAATCATTTTGAGAATTTAGGTATTTTATGAATTCTCACAGGGAAGATTTCGATCAAACTGCACTTTTTTGTCTCTGTCATGCCTGTGGTCTGCATAGATAATGAGCTGAGAGAAGCAGTAGTAGCAGCACATCGTTTACGGCTACAGCCAAGCTGTCCCTCACCTGAGAAACACCCTAGTTGTACATGAGTGCACTCTCCACAATAAAGATCAGCCTGACATCAACATGCTGTTGACAAAGTAGACTTGGAACTAAATCTACATAACATAGATACTGTACATGTATGAAATTAAGCATAATGTTTTTGAGGATTGTTAATCTAGAAAAGATGCAGAACATATTAACTCTGAAAGGGGAGGGAGAGAAGAGAGGGGGATGACTGGGAGAATATAGAGGAGAGACAGTAGGAGGGATGGTGAGATGTATCCATCTATGAATTCAAATATTAATCTACCCAATAAGGAGATCAAAGTGTCTGTCACCCAGATGTACACACAGACATGCACGTACACACAGACATGCACGTACACACACCTACACACACAAAAACACACACACACTCACACCCGCTCCTCTATCCACATGAAGTGGTCAGGGCATCACAGTGATCTAGTTACAAGGACATTGAGAGAAGCCATTTCTTTCCTCTAGAGACTGTAACATTGATGAGGTCTCCAACAAGAAGTGGCCAGTCTATCCTCAGGGGGATACTACTGACAACACATTGAAAATGGGTGTGGTTATATCCTGCCTGTTTGGCCCTGTCCGGGGGTATCGTAGGATGGGGCCACATTGTCTCCTGACCCCTCCTGTCTCAGCCTCCAGTATTTATGCTGCAGTAGAGTATGTGTCGGGGGGCTAGGGTCAGTCTGTCAGTCTGTTATATCTGGAGTATTTCTCCTGTCTTATCCGGCGTCCTATGTGAATTTAAGTAAGCTCTCTGTAATTCTCTCTCTCTCTTTCTTTCATTCTTTGTCTTTCTTTCTTTCTATCTTTCTTTCTGTCTTTCTTTCTTTCTTTCTTTCTTCTCTTGGAACCCTGACCTGTTCACCATACATGCTACTTTTCCCAGACCTTCTGTTTTCAACTCTCTAGAGACAGCAGGAGCAGTAGAGATACTCTGAATGATCAGCTATGAAAAGCTAACTGACATTTACTCCTGAGGTTCTGACCTGTTGCACCCTCGACAACTACTGTGATTATTATTATTTGACCTTGCTGGTCATTGTCACGACTTCCGCCGAAGTCGGCTCCTCTCCTTGTTCGGGCGACGTTCAGCGATGGACATCACCGGCTTTCTAGCCATCACCGCTCCATTTTTCAGATATCAATTTGTTTTGTCTTGTCCCATACACACCTGGTTTTCATTCCCTAATCATTCTACATGTATTTAGCCCTCTGTTTCCTATCATGTCTTTGTGTGTAATTGTTTGTTTGGTATTGTGGATTATTGTTGGGCGCTTTACTTTTGTCATGTTCCGTATTTTTGTCACGTTATTGTTTTTATGTGCCTTGACTTTGCCTCCCTTACACACCTTTGACAGAATTACACACCAAACCATGGAGTCAGCAGGAGCAGGTACCCCGGTTAGAGGAGTCCAGGAGCGCGTCCAGGAGAGCGACAAGGAACATTCGGCAATGTTAAGTCAACTTGGTGCCATGATGGATCGCGTTTTTCAAACCATGGACCGTTGGGAGAGACAGGGATTCTCTCCAGCACCTCAACCAGTACAAACGGGATTTCCTCCACCCGTCCCGTCCGGAGAGAATTCCAGTGGGATGCCTGGAGTATGATGGGATGGCAGCAAAGTGCCAGGGATTCCTGTTTCAACTGGACGTCTATCTGGCCATCGTGCAACCAGCTCCCTCAGGAAGGGAGAGAGTAGCTGCCCTCATTTCCTGTCTCACAGGAGCGCTGGAGTGGGCAAACACCGTGTGGAGAGAGGAGGACGCGGCGTTGGACCAGTTCGAGTAGTTCACCCGTCGCTTCCGGGCCATCTTCGACCATCCACCCGAAGGTAGAGTGGCGGGAGAAAGTCTCTTCCATTTGAGGCAGGGGACGAGGAGCGCCCAGGAATTCGCTCTGGAATTCCGGACCTTGGCTGGCGGAGCAGGCTGGAACGCAAGGCCCTCATCGACCACTATCGATGCAACCTACGAGAGGATGTCCGACGTGAGCTGGCCTGCAGGAATGCCACCATCTCCTTTGACCAACTGGTGGATTTGTCCATCTGGTATGATATCCTGCTGGTCACCTGCGGACATCCAGAGGACACACTCTGCGTGCCGTGTTGGTTCCTCTGGGAGTCGAGGCAACAGACAGGGCACTCTGGTGTCACCCCAGGTGAGTTCGCACCACACTCATCCAGAATCCTCTGTTGATCAACTGTTTGTGCCTATTTGTTTCCCTGAATTTTCTCCACATTCCCAGCATAAGGCGCTCGTCGATTCAGGCGCAGCTGGGAATTTTATCGACAGAGCTTTAGCCAGTAGTTTAAAGGATCCCGATACGTCTCCTGGCAGATGCTGTGCTTCCCAGGAGTCATGTGTATCCCCTGTAGCAAGCGGAGACGGTGGCTATGGATACATATGTCTCTGAATCGCTGCGTCACCCGCCTCCTCAAGTTAATTTTTTGTGAAGAAGATGGATAGGGGTTTACGCCCGTGCATTGACTAAAGAGGACTCAATCAAATCACGGATCCCTCTTTGGCATTCATTGTGGAGGTGGACGCGTCCGAGGCTGGGGTAGGAGGCGTGCTCTCACAGCGCTCTTGTACGCCACCGAAACTCCGCCCCTGTGCTTTCTTCTCGAAGAAGCTCAGCCCAGCAGAGCTTAACCGCGAGTTGTTGGCTGCGGTTAAAGCGTTGAAGGTGTGGAGACATTGGCTTGAGGGGGCTAAACACCCTTTCCTCATCTGGACAGACCACCGCAACCTGGAGTACATCCAGGCAGCGAGGAGACTGAATCCCCATCAGGCAAGGTGGGCCATGTTCTTTACCCGCTTTGTGTTTACCCTATCCTACAGACCAGGTTCCCAGAATAAGACGGCAGACGCACTGTTCCGGTTGTGTGATACAGAGGAGCGGCCCATGGATCAGACTCCCATACCCCCGGCCTCCTTCCTGGTAGCGCTGGTCGTGTGGGAGCTGGATGTGGAAATTGAGCAGGCTTTGCGTGCATAGCCCGCCCCCCTCCAGTGCCCCGTTGGGCGTATGTACGTTCCGTCAGCTGTCCGTGACCAGTTGATCTATTGGGCCCACACATCCCTGACGGTGCTCTGTCTGACTGGAAAGTACTGATGGCCCACCTTGGCAAAAGACGTGAGGGCTTATGTTTCCTCCTGCTCGTTGTGTGCCCAGTATAAGGCTCAAAGACACATGCCCAGAGGTAAGTTAATCCCTTACCCGTTCCACAACAACCTTGGTCACATCTGTCAGTGGATATCCTAACAGATCTTTCTCTTTCACAGAGAAACACTATGATCCTGGTCGTTGTGGATCGTTTTTCTAAGTCCTGTCATCTCCTCCCTCCTCCCTCCCTCTGCCCGGTCATCCTATGGCCCTGCAGACTGCGGAAGCCCTGTTGACTCACGTCTTCCGGCACTACGGGGTGCCTGAGGATATAGTGTCGGATCGGGGTCCCCAGTTCAAGAGTTTGGAAGGCGTTCATGGAACGTCTGGGGTTCTCGATCAGCCTTACCTTAGGTTTTCACCTCGAGAGTAACGGGCAGGTAGAGAGAGTCAACCAGGATGTGGGCAAGTTTCTGCGGTCTTATTGCCAGGACCGGCTGGGTGAGTGGGCTGCGTTCGTGCACTGGGCCGAAATGTCACAGAACTTGCTTCGCCACTCCTCCACTAACCTCTCCCCCTTTCAGTGCGTATTTGGATACCAGCTGGTTCTGGCGCAATGGCATCAGGGTCAGACCGAAGCTCCTGCGGTGGATGACTGGTTTAGGCGCGCGGAGGAGACATGGGAGGCCACCCGTGTACACCTCCAGCGAACCGCGTGCTGCCAAATAACCAGAGTGGACCATCACAGCAGTGAGACCGGGTCTGGCTCTCGACCCGTAACCTGCCCGTAATGTTCTGACCTTAGTTCTTTTGTTATGTCTTTGTTTTAGTATGGTCAGGGCGTGAATTGGGTGGGTTGTCTATGTTTCCTTTTTATGATTTGGAATTTCTGTGTTTGGCCCGGGAATGGTTCTCAATCAGAGGCAGCTGTCATTCGTTGTCCCTGATTGAGAACCATACTTAGGTAGCCTGGTTTCACTTTTGAGTGGTGAGTGATTGTTTCCTGTGTCTGTGTTTGTACCATACGGGACAGTTTCGATTTTCGTTTGTTCATTCACGTTGTTATTTTGTATTTTTATAGTGTTCAGTTTTATATATTAAAATGGACACTTACCACGCTGCACATTGGTCCGACATCTCTTACTCCTCGTCAGAAGAAGAGGAGAGTCGTTACACTGCCCCTCCGACTGCCCTGCCGGAAGCTGGGTCCGCGGTTTGTGGGGCCCTTTAAAGTCCTGAGGAGGGTGAATGAGGTATGTTACAGATTACAGCTTGCCTCTGATTATCGTATTAACCCCTCGTTCCATGTGTCTCTCCTCAGGCCGGTGGTGGATGGTCCGCTCCAGGAATCTGAGGTGTGGGAGGTCCCTCCACCCCCTTTGGACATGGCGGGGGCCCCAGTGTACATCGTTCGTTCCATCCTAGATTCGAGGCGTCGGGCGGGGTGTCTTCAGTACCCCGTGGAATGGGAGGGGTAGGGTCTGGAGGAGAGGTGCTGTGTTCCGGTTCGGTTTTGGATCCTGAACTGCTGCGGGAGTTTCACCGTCGCCGGATCGCCCTTCACTTCGCCCTCCGGGTCGTCCTCGAAGCTGGTGTCGGCGTGCCACTGGAGCTTCGCGTCAAGGGCGGAGTCACAGGCTTTTTAGCAATCAACTCTCCATTTTTCATATATCCATTTGTTTTGCCCTCTTTTTCCCATGATGTCTTTGTGTGTAATTGTGTGTTTGGTATTGTGGATTATTGTCGGGCGCTTTACTTATGTCATGTTCCGTGTCTTTGGCACGTTATTGTTTTTATGTGCTATGTATTTTGGAAAGGAATTAAAGTGTGCCTGTTAACTATAATCTGCTCTCCTGCACCTGACTTTGCCTCCCGTACATACCTTTGACAGTCATCAATGAACATTTGAACATCTTGGCTATGTTCTGTTACAATCTCCAGCCGGCACAGCCAGAAGAGTACTGGCCACCCCTCATAGCCTGGTTCGTCTCTAGGTTTCTTCCTAGGTTCTGGCCTTTCTAGGGAGTTTTTCCTAGCCATCGTGCTTCTACTCCTGCATTGCTTGCTGTTTGGGGGTTTAGGCTGGATATCTGTACAGCACTTTGAGATATCAGCAGATGTAAGAAGGGCTACATGAATAAATTTGATTAGATTGTTAATACATTTGATTTGACAGACAGGCTCTATTACGGTCTGTCAGCTGCTGTTTTTGCTGGCCCTGTCTTTACCCTGCTCATAGGACATGATTGACAGTGTGTGTGTGTCCGTGTCTTCAGTAATGTGTGTGTGCATGCGTTCTTAGAGATGCATGCGTGGATGCGTGGTGTGTGTGTGTGTGTGTGTTGTGCGTGCATACCTGCAAACCTATCGTTAGTGGTCTGAGTGAATTGGATAAACTACTGTGATACATCCAGGTGCCTCCAGAGGTGTTAGCCTATCATGTTCTGTGAGCTTTTATCACTAATCACCTCTGCTGATGACACACAGAGTAATTATCAGGCTGACATGTAGCACTTAAAAGCTGATACTAACAGGTGCTGAGCCAGGGAGGCTTGCTGTCTCTAATGCTACATGTGGCGGCGATCTGCTTTTAATAGTGCAAACATAGAGGAGGTATGAATAGACGTGTTGCCATGACTCTTGCCCATTGTGCTGCAACAACATTGTATTCTGATTGCCAACAGTAGTAGTCTGTTGAATGTGGCACTTGATAATCAACTGTATAATCATACTCATTGCGGAGTGATTGACCTGTGCTTAGCCACTCTCTCTCTCTCTTTTTTTTTTTCTTTTTTAACCTTTATTTAACTAGGCAAGTCAGTTAAGAACAAATTCTTATTTTCAATGACGGCCTAGGAACAGTGGGTTAACTGCCTGTTCAGGGGCAGAACGACAGATTTGTACCTTGTCAGCTCGGGGATTTGAACTTGCAACCTTCCGGTTACTAGTCCAACGCTCTAACCACTAGGCTACCCTGCCGCCCCTTGCAACATGATGCAGTCAAATTATGAGAAAATCAACTGCTGCAATAGGGTGAAGGCAGAGGTTGAATATGAGTACAGGCAGAGAGAGAGAGAGGTAGAGAGAAGGAAAGAGAGAGACAGACATACAGTGGTAGGATCTTAATTTGATCCAGCAGGAAAATACAGACATACAGGCAGACTAGGTCCATAGAAATAAGCTGTTCCAGTGTTCTGGGTGGATATGTGGATAGGTAACTAAATTGGTGATGTCACAATGTCCCTTTACCAGGGAAAAGGAACTAGTTGTTATAAGGGAACATTATGAGGTAACATGTTGCCACGGAAACACACGTATGTCATAATCTCAGACCACATTAAAATGGTCAGACAAGCTCAGGTAGAGCGCATTAGCTACATTCGAACGATCTCTCAACCTATAACTGATTTGATTGATTACAACAGTACACTACCTTGTCGTGACATGGGTCAGAGACTAAGTGACCCTGTCCCTGAGGTATCCCATAGGGAGAAACCAAAGGAGACACAGGAACATAAAGATAAACTCAAGGAGAAGAGGATCCCTCAACCCCTGACCTTTTTTCAGCTGTTTACACTGCTGAGCTGCGTCAAGGTGAATAAAAGACCCTTTGATCCCTCCCAGAGTGTTGAGGGGAGAAGGGGAACAACGATAAACGATACAAGCAACAATAATGACTCTGATACTGGTGAGTGTTAGGAGGTGTATATTGATTAGTGCTGCTACATTGTACAATTATCTAGGCTTCACTTGGAAAAAAACAGGTCATGTGTCTCAGAAATGTTTCAGTTACAGCCTTGGACTACTCTGCAGGTGACGTGAAAAGGATCAAGGACAAGAGTAGAGGAAAGGTTGGGGGAGAGAAACATAGCATTGAATCTCAGGACCACAAATGCAGAACGACACAGGAAAAAGAAAAAGACATTAAACAAAGACCTAACTCGGTAAGACATCCAAACTTGCTTATTAATGAGGATTAACCAATGCATTTGACAACTGATAATACCACAATAAGGAAAACACAGCATATTGTGTTGAATCTGATTCTTTGACATGGCTTGACAAATGTGATAATGTCACAATGCCCCTTCGGATGGGGTAGGCCCTAATAGTTATTAGGAAAAGTCTAAACAGATTCCATGGAACGTCCCAACTCTGACCTTTGACGTTGGAATTGAAATGGTTAAGGTAAGGGTTAGGGTTAAGGTAGGGGTTAAGGTTAGGGTTTAGGGTAGGGACGTCCCAAGGATCACGGACAGCACTAACCCTAGTTATTATGGGGTAACATTTTGACATGGAAACACACTTAGGAAATACTATTTGTTGCCAATCAAGAGCTCATTGGCTACGTATATTCAACATTGATATTGTAGTTTGAAATGTCAGTAGATTTCTAACTGATTGCGACACTGAGGTCTCCCCTGAGGAGCAAGCAAAGGAGACCCAGCAGAAAGAGAAGAAGAAGAGCATCCATCCAGCTGTGGCGGCCCTGCAGCTGTTCACTCTCTTCTGCTGTGGTGGGAAAGTCAAGCTGAGGAAGTCTCGTCCCTCTCACAACAGACAGAGTAGAAAGGACCAGGACAAAGATGCATCTGATACTGGTGAGTGTTATGGGGTGTCTGCTGATTAGATATAGAATGAGATTGGCTCCACTTGGAAGAACGTGTCTTCAAAATCAAAATGTCTAATCTACACAGGTTCAGACTTGTCTGGAGGTGATGTTACAACCAAAAGCTTCAAGGACAAGATTAATAGAAAGGTGGGGAGGGAGAAAGAAAGGACTGAAGTTCAGCTGTTGAAATCATCTCAGGACCATGAACCCGTAAGTACAACACCAGAAACAGACAAGGGCACTAATTCAGGACAAAGGCCTAACTCTGTGAGACAACCAAACATGCTGTATCATATTTTATTGTGAGCAAAATATCTTTCCCATAATGCTGTGTTATCATTGGGTGTTACAATTGTGTTGTGCAGGAAAATCGAAGGACACCCCGGCAAGTGAAGACCCCTGTGGAGGAAATTTACATAAGACCTGACTCTCCGACTCTACCACGTGCCCACGTAAGTTACTGAATTCTAAATTACTATACGGACAGACAGAGATTCAAACATCTAGACAATTTCCCCTCTGACCTCAACCTAACCACCCATTTCCTCCGGGTAGAGCTCCCTCTCTCAGTTTTCCCTGGCTCGGAACCTGGCCATCCTCCCGCTGGAGTGGCAGCTACCCGGAGTCCCTCTGCCCACCTCGTCTATGGCAACTAAGACAGAGAGAACGCCATCCTCTACCAACACTTCGACACATGCGCAGATGGAAACACAGACATCAGATATGAACACAGACACACAGACCACTTCTACCTCTCAGAGCCAGATCTCCATGGTCTCATCGGAGACCATGATAGATCTTCACACGTCAGACTCCATTACCCAGACCTCCACTCTTGACATGGCACTGACCCCTGAGAGCACTAAGGACATGATCACTACTGATGAGGATGTGAAGGATGACTCTGCTAAAGATTTGATCTCCACCCTAACAGACACCTCTATGGAGAAATCCATCAGTGAGACCAGCCTGAAAGACCTCATCGCTGAGTATGAAGATGACAATGAGCTGAAGGATATGGCTGCCTCCGCTACCCCTGCTACTGATAATGCCAATGAGGATGCAATGCTGCTGGAGATTGCAGGACTTTTTGACTGATTACATGTTGACAGTGGAGACCGAGCTGCCTCTGCATCTCTGAAGAGCCAATAGGTCTAATAGACATTTCAATGTAGCAAAAGCTATACTTTGATCAATTAATAAAGCATATTTTCTGCAGCAAATTTCCACTACTGTTGATATGTGACGCAGCATGTTTAGATTAGACCTATTTGTTTGAATTCACCAAAAATAATAAATATTACTGCCAAGGGAACAATCAAACTACTACAGGTAGGGGAGAGTGAATATATCAGCATAGAGTTCATTTGGACAATAATGATCCATAAGCATATTGCATTCTGTAATGTATGAAATAACATTCACCCACAGCGAATACAAATCAGACGTGTTCTATTTTCTCCCTCTGTCCTTCCCTCCCACATCCTGATGAGGTTTAGATCGTCATGTTATCCAGCCCTTAAACTGTTTAGCATTTTAATAACACCTCACAAACTCAGGGCCTAATTACCTTTGTTACACATGCATCAAATAGAGTCCTCCTGTCACCACATATCTGAGCCACCTGAAGATGCTTTGTTACTGGTGGGTTTCCAACAGATTACAGGGAGATTGGTTAAGTAAGTCAACCTAAATAAGGATGGTGGGAACATCATCATACTACAGCACATCATTCTCTTTGCCTGTATTACAGGAGGGGAGGATATATTGGTGTCATCAGAGTAATTGATTAGCACACATACTGTATGTGTCATTTAATCACCTTGAATGGTGACAGAATAGAGAGCTTTGAAACTATTGAATTAAGTATTAAAATACCAGGTGAAAAATGCTCCGTTAGCAAAATCATTTTGAGAATTTAGGTATTTTATGAATTGTCACAGGGAAGATTTAGTTCAAACTGCACTTTTCTGTCTCTGTCATGCCTGTGGTCTGCATGGATAATGAGCTGAGAGAAGCAGTAGTAGCAGCACATCGTTTACGGCTACAGCCAAGCTGTCCCTCACCTGAGAAACCCCCTAGTTGTACATGAGTGCACTCTCCACAATAAAGATCAGCCTGACATCAACATGCTGTTGACAAAGTAGACTTGGAACTAAATCTACATAACATAGATACTGTACATGTATGAAATTAAGCATGACGTTTTTGAGGATTGTTAATCTAGAAAAGATGCAGAATAACACCTCCGAAACTCTGAAAGGGGAGGGAGAGAAGAGAGGCGGATGACTGGGAGAATATAGAGGAGAGACAGTAGGAGGGATGGTGAGATGTATCCATCTATGAATTCAAATATTAATCTACCCAATAAGGAGATCAAAGTGTGTGTCACCCAGATGTACACACAGACATGCACGTACACACAGACATGCACGTACACACACCTACACACACAAAAAACACACACACACTCACACCCGCTCCTCTATCCACATGAAGTGGTCAGGGCATCACAGTGATCTAGTTACAAGGACATTGAGAGAAGCCATTTCTTTCCTCTAGAGACTGTAACATTGATGAGGTCTCCAACAAGAAGTGGCCAGTCTATCCTCAGGGGGATACTACTGACAACACATTGAAAATGGGTGTGGTTATATCCTGCCTGTTTGGCCCTGTCCGGGGGTATCGTAGGATGGGGCCACATTGTCTCCCGACCCCTCCTGTCTCAGCCTCCAGTATTTATGCTGCAGTAGAGTATGTGTCGGGGGGCTAGGGTCAGTCTGTCAGTCTGTTATATCTGGAGTATTTCTCCTGTCTTATCCGGCGTCCTATGTGAATTTAAGTAAGCTCTCTCTAATTCTCTCTCTTTCTTTCATTCTTTCTTTCTTTCTTTCTTTCTTTCTTTCTTTCTTTCTTTCTTTCTTTCTTTCTTTCTTTCTTTCTTTCTTTCTTTCTTTCTTTCTTTCTTTCTTTCTCTCTTTCTCCCTTTCTTTCTTTCTTTCTCTTGGAGGACCTGAGCCCTAGGACCATGCCTCAGAACTACCTGGCCTGATGACTCCTTGCTGTCCCCAGTCCACCTGGCTGTGCTGCTGCTCCAGTTTAAACTTTTCTGCCTGCGGCTATGGAACCCTGACCTGTTCACCATACGTGCTACTTGTCCCAGACCTTCTGTTTTCAACTCTCTAGAGACAGCAGGAGCAGTAGAGACACTCTGAATGATCGGCTATGAAAAGCTAGCTGACATTTACTCCTGAGGTTCTGACCTGTTGCACCCTCGACAACCACTGTGATTATTATTATTTGACCCTGCTGGTCATTGTCACGAGTTCCGCCGAAGTCGGCTCCTCTCCTTGTTCAGGCGGCGTTCAGCGATGGACATAACTGGCTTTCTAGCCATCACCGCTCCATTTTCAGATATCCATTTGTTTTGTCTTGTCCCATACACACCTGGTTTTCATTCCCTAATCATTCTACATGTATTTAGCCCTCTGTTTCCTATCATGTCTTTGTGTGTAATTGTTTGTTTGGTGTTGTGGATTATTGTCGGGCGCTTTACTTTTGTCATGTACCGTATTTTTGTCACGTTATTGTTTTTATGTGCTGTGTATTTTGGAATGGAATTAAAGTGCGCCTGTTCACTACACTCTGCTCTCCTGCACCTGACTTTGCCTCCCTTACACACCTTTGACAGAATTACACACCAAACCATGGAGTCAGCAGGAGCAGGTACCCCAGTTAGAGGAGTCGAGGAGCGCGTCCAGGAGAGCGACAAGGAACATTCGGCAATGTTAAGTCAACTTGGTGCCATGATGGATCTCGTTTTTCAAACCATGGACCGTTGGGAGAGACAGGGATTCTCTCCAGCACCTCAACCAGTACAAACGGGATTGCCTCCACCCGTCCCGTCCGGAGAGAATTCCAGTGGGATGCCTGGAGTATGATGGGATGGCTGCAAAGTGCCAGGGATTCCTGTTTCAACTGGACCTCTATCTGGCCAGCGTGCAACCAGCTCCCTCAGGAAGGGAGAGAGTAGCTGCCCTCATTTCCTGTCTCACAGGAGCGCTGGAGTGGGCAAACACCGTGTGGAGAGAGGAGGCCGCGGCGTTGGACCAGTTCCAGTAGTTCACCCGTCGCTTCCGGGCCATTTTCGACCATCCACCCGAAGGTAGAGCGGCGGGAGAAAGTCTCTTCCATTTGAGGCAGGGGAAGAGGAGCGCCCAGGAATTCGCTCTGGAATTCCGGACCTTGGCTGGCGGAGCAAGCTGGAACGCAAGGCCCTCATCGACCACTATCGATGCAACCTACGAGAGGATGTCCGACGTGAGCTGGCGTGCAGGGATGCCACCATCTCCTTTGACCAACTGGTGGATTTGTCCATCTGGTATGATAACCTGCTGGTCACCCGCGGACGTCCAGAGGACACACTCTGCGTGCCGTGTTGGTTCCTCTGGGAGTCGAGGAAACAGACAGGGCACTCTGGTGTCACCCCAGGTGAGTTCGCACCACACTCATCCAGAATCCTCTGTTGATCAACTGTTTGTGCCTATTTGTTTCCCTGAATTTTCTCCACATTCCCAGCATAAGGCGCTCGTCGATTCAGGCGCAGTTGGGAATTTTATCGACAGAGCTTTAGCCAATAGTTTAGGGATCCCGATACGTCTCCTGGCAGATGCTGTGCTTCCCAGGAGTCATGTGTATCCCCTGTAGCAAGCGGAGACGGTGGCTATGGATACATATGTCTCTGAATCGCTGCGTCACCCACCCGCCCGTTTATTTTTTGTGAAGAAGATGGATAGGGGTTTACTCCCGTGCATTGACTAAAGAGGACTCAATCAAATCACGGTGAGATACAGTTTGCCGCTACCTCTTATCGCCACGGCGATTGAGTCAATGCATGGGGCGCGCTTCTTCACAAAACTGGATCACGGGAGTACGTATAACCTGGTGCGTATCCGGGAGGGAGACGAGTGGAAGACAGCGTTTAGTACCACCACAGGGCATTATGAGTACCTCGCCATGCCGTATATGTTGATGAATGCTCCATCAGTTTTCCAATCCTTTGTAGACGATATGTTCAGGGACCTGCACAGGGTGTAGTGGTGTATATCGATGACATTCTGATATACTCTGCTACACGCACCGAGCATGTGTCCTTGGTGCGCAAGGTACTTGGACGACTGTTGGAGCATGACCTGTATGTCAAGGCTGAGTACTGCCTGTTCTTTCAGCACGCTGTCTCCTTCCAAGGGTATCGCATTTTCACATCAGGGGTGGAGATGGAGAGTGACCACATTGCAGCCATGCGTAATTGGCCGACTCCCACCACGGTAAAGGAGGGGCAGCGGTTTTTAGTGTTTGCCAATTTCTACCGGTTAATTTTCCGGGGTTTTGGCCTGGTTGCTGCTTCCATTACCTCATTGCTGAAGGTGGGTCCTGTATTGTTGCAGTTGTCAGCTGAGGCGGACAGGGCTTTTGGGCAGCTAAGTGCTCTGTTTACTTCGGCACCCGTGCTGGCCCATCCGGATCCCTCTTTGGCATTCATTGTGGAGGTGGACGCGTCCGAGGCTGGGGTAGGAGGCGTGCTCTCACAGCGCTCTTGTACGCCACCGAAGCTCCGCCCCTGTGCTTTCCATCTGGTATGATAACCTGCTGGTGACCCGCGGACGTCCAGAGTAGGCTCTGTCCGTGCCATTTTCCAGCATCACCGCTCCGGTGCCCATGGAGTTAGGAGGGGCTGCTTCAGGCGCAGCTGGGAATTTTATCGACAGAGCGTTAGCCATTAGTTTAGGGATCCCCATTTTTCTTGTAGTTAGACCCTTCCCAGTTCATGCTCTGGATTGTCGACCATTATGGTCCGGGATAATCAGGGAGGCCACCATCTCCTTGGCCATGTTTATGCAGGGGGATCACAAAGTGAAAATCAGCCTCTTCCTCATTGACTCTCCTGTGTTTCATGTGGTATTAGGCCTTCCCTGGTTGGCTCTGCATAACCCCACTATTTCCTGGCAACAGAGGGCTCTCACGGGGTGGTCGCGAGAGTGCTCAGGGAGGTGTGTAGGGGTTGCCGTTGGTGAAAGTCCAGACCAGGTCTCCACCGTGCACCCCCCGCCCCCGAATATGCCAATTTGGCTCTCATCGACGGTGGGATTGTGCGATAAGTCTCCTGGCAGATGCTGTGCTTCCAAGGAGTCACGTGTGTCCCTTGTAGCAAGCAGAGACGGTGGCTATGGATACATATTTCTCTGAATCCCTGCGTCACCCGCCTCCTCAAGTACATTTTTTGGGGGGAAGGTGGACAGGGGTTTACGCCCGTGCAGTGACTATAGAGGACTCAATCAAATCACGGTGAGATACAGTTTGCCGCTAACTCTTATCGCCATGATTGAGCGATTGAGTCAATGCATGGGGCGCGCATCTTCACGAACATGGATCACGGGAGTACGTATAACCTGGTGCGTATCCGGGAGGGAGACGAGTGGAAGAAAGCGTTTAGTACCACCACAGGGCATTATGAGTACCTCGTCATGCCGTATTTGTTGATGAATGCTCCATCAGTTTTCCAATCCTTTGTAGACGAGATGTTCGGGGACCTTCACAGGGTGTAGTGGTCTATATCGATGACATTCTGATATACTCTGCTACACGTGCCGAGCATGTGTCCTTGGTGCGCAAGGTACTTGGACGACTGTTGGAGCATGACCTATATGTCAAGGCTGAGAAGTGCCTGTTCTTTCAGCAGGCTGTCTCCTTCCAAAGGTATTGCATTTCCACATCAGGGGTGGAGATGGAGAGCGACCACATTGCAGCCATGCGTAATTGGCCGACTCCACCACGGTAAAGGAGGGGCAGCGGTTTTTAGGGTTTTCCAATTACTTCCGGAGAATTTTCCGGGGTTTTGGCCTGGTTGCTGCTCCCAATACCTCATTGCTGAAGGTGGGTCCTGTATGGTTGCAGTGGTCGGCTGAGGCGGACAGGGCTTTTGGGCAGCTAAGAGCTCTGTTTACTTCGGCACCCGTGCTGGCCCATCCGGATCCCTCTTTGGCATTCATAGTGGAGGTGGACGCGTCCGAGGCTGGGGTAGGAGCCGTGCTCTCACAGCGCTCGGGTACGCCACCGAAACTCCGCCCCTGTGCTTTCTTCTCGAAGAAGCTCAGCCCAGCAGAGCTTAACTATGATGTGGGGGACCGCGAGTTGTTGGCTGCGGTTAAAGCGTTGAAGGTGTGGAGACATTGGCTTGAGGGGGCTAAACACCCTTTCCTCATCTGGACTGACCACCGCAACCTGGAGTACATCCAGGCAGCGAGGAGACTGAATCCCCATCAGGCAAGGTGGGCCATGTTCTTTACCCGCTTTGTGTTTACCCTATCCTACAGACCAGGTTCCCAGAATAAGACGGCAGACGCACTGTTCCGGTTGTGTGATACAGAGGAGCGGCCCATGGATCAGACTCCCATACCCCCGGCCTCCTTCCTGGTAGCGCTGGTCGTGTGGGAGCTGGATGTGGAAATTGAGCAGGCTTTGCGTGCATAGCCCGCCCCCCTCCAGTGCCCCGTTGGGCGTATGTACGTTCCGTCAGCTGTCCGTGACCAGTTGATCTATTGGGCCCACACATCCCTGACGGTGCTCTGTCTGACTGGAAAGTACTGATGGCCCACCTTGGCAAAAGACGTGAGGGCTTATGTTTCCTCCTGCTCGTTGTGTGCCCAGTATAAGGCTCAAAGACACATGCCCAGAGGTAAGTTAATCCCTTACCCGTTCCACAACAACCTTGGTCACATCTGTCAGTGGATATCCTAACAGATCTTTCTCTTTCACAGAGAAACACTATGATCCTGGTCGTTGTGGATCGTTTTTCTAAGTCCTGTCATCTCCTCCCTCCTCCCTCCTCCCTCCCTCTGCCCGGTCATCCTATGACTCACGTCTTCCGGCACTACGGGGTGCCTGAGGATATAGTGTCGGATCGGGGTCCCCAGTTCAAGAGTTTGGAAGGCGTTCATGGAACGTCTGGGGTTCTCGATCAGCCTTACCTTAGGTTTTCACCTCGAGAGTAACGGGCAGGTAGAGAAAAAATAAATTATTTCACCTTTATATAATCTGGTAGGCTAGTTGAGAACAAGTTCTCATTTGCAACTGCGACCTGGCCAAGATAAAGCATAGCAGTGTGAGCATACAACAAAGAGTTACACATGGAGTAAACAATTAACAAGTCAATAACACAGTAGAAAACAAAGGGGGGGTCTATATACAATGTGTGCAAAAGGCATGAGGAGGTAGGCAAATAATTACAATTTTGCAGATTAACACTGGAGTGATGAATGATCAGATGGTCATGTACAGGTAGAGATATTGGTGTGCAAAAGAGCAGAAAAGTAAATAAATAAAAACAGTATGGGGATGAGGTAGGTGAAAAGGGTGGGCTATTTACCAATAGACTATGTACAGCTGCAGCGATCGGTTAGCTGCTCAGATAGCTGATGTTTGAAGTTGGTGAGGGAGATAAAAGTCTCCAACTTCAGCGATTTTTGCAATTCGTTCCAGTCACAGGCAGCAGAGTACTGGAACGAAAGGCGGCCAAATGAGGTGTTGGCTTTAGGGATGATCAGTGAGATACACCTGCTGGAGCGCGTGCTACGGATGGGTGTTGCCATCGTGACCAGTGAGCTGAGATAAGGCGGAGCTTTACCTAGCATGGACTTGTAGATCAACCAGGATGTGGGCAAGTTTCTGCGGTCTTATTGCCAGGACCGGCTGGGTGTGTGGGCTGCGTTCGTGCACTGGGCCGAAATGTCACAGAACTTGCTTCGCCACTCCTCCACTAACCTCTCCCCCTTTCAGTGCGTATTTGGATACCAGCTGGTTCTGGCGCAATGGCATCAGGGTCAGACCGAAGCTCCTGCGGTGGATGACTGGTTTAGGCGTGCGGAGGAGACATGGGAGGCCACCCGTGTACACCTCCAGCGAACCGCGTGCTGCCAAATAACCAGAGTGGACCATCACAGCAGTGAGACCGGGTCTGGCTCTCGACCCGTAACCTGCCCGTAACGTTCTGACCTTAGTTCTTTTGTTATGTCTTTGTTTTAGTATGGTCAGGGCGTGAATTGGGTGGGTTGTCTATGTTTCTTTTTCTATGATTTGGAATTTCTGTGTTTGGCCCGGGAATGGTTCTCAATCAGAGGCAGCTGTCATTCGTTGTCCCTGATTGAGAACCATACTTAGGTAGCCTGGTTTCACTTTTGAGTGGTGGGTGATTGTTTCCTGTGTCTGTGTTTATACCATACGGGACTGTTTCGATTTTCGTTTGTTCATTCACGTTGTTATTTTGTATTTTTGTAGTGTTCAGTTTTATATATTAAAATGGACACTTACCACGCTGCACGTTGGTCCGACATCTCTTACTCCTCGTCAGAAGAAGAGGAGAGTCGTTACACTGCCCCTCCGACTGCCCTGCGGAAGCTGGGGCCGCGGTTTATGGGGCCCTTTAATGTCCTGAGGAGGGTGAATGAGGTATGTTACAGATTACAGCTTGCCTCTGATTATCGTATTAATCCCTCGTTCCATGTGTCTCTCCTCAGGCCGGTGGTGGCTGGTCCGCTCCAGGAATCTGAGGTGTGGGAGGTCCCTCCACCCCCTTTGGACATCGAGGGGTCCCTAGTGTACATCGTTCTTTCCATCCTAGATTTGAGGCGTCAGGCAGGGTGCCTTCAGTACCCCGTGGAATCGGAGGGGTAGGGTCCAGGAGGAGAGGTGCTGTATTCCGGTTGCGGATGTTTTGGATCCTGAACTGCTGCGGGAGTTTCACCGTCGCCGGATCGCCCTTCACTTCGCACTCCGGGTCATCCCCGAAGCCGGTGCCGGCGTGCCACTGGAGCTTTGCGTCAAGGGTGGGGTACTGTCACAACTACCGTCGTTTCCCCTCCTTATTTGGGCAACGTTCGGCGATTGAAGTCACAAGCTTTTTAGCCATCAACTCTCCATTTTTCATATATCCATTTGTTTTGTCTTGTCCCATACACACCTGGTTTTCATTCCCTAATCATTATACATGTATTTAGCCCTCTGTTTCCCATCATGTCTTTATGTGTAATTGTTTGTTTGGTATTGTGGATTATTACTTATGTCATGTTCCGTGTCTTTGGCACGTTATTGTTTTTATGTGCTATGTATTTTGGCTGTTCACTACACTCTGCTCTCCTGCACCTGACTTTGCCTCCCGTACACACCTTTTACAGTCATCTATGAACATTTGAACATCTTGGCTATGTTCTGTTACAATCTCCACCCGGCAGATCCAGAAGAGTACTGACCACCCCTCATAGCCTGGTTTGTCTCTAATGTTTTTTTATTTTTTATTTCACCTTTATTTAACCAGGTAGGCAAGTTGAGAACAAGTTCTCATTTACAATTGCGACCTGGCCAAGATAAAGCAAAGCAGCTCGACACATACAACGACACGGAGTAAAACAAACATACAGTCAATAATACAGAATAAACAAGTCTATATACGGTATGAGCAAATGAGGTGAGATAAGGGAGGTCTGAAAATGTTGTAGTTTGGGATGAAAATTTCAGAATTTTTGGGGGTCTTCCTAAGCCAGGATTCAGACACAGCTAGAACATCCAGGTTGGCAGAGTGTGCTAAAGCAGTGAATAGAACACACTTAGGGAGGAGGCTTCTAATGTTAACATGCATGAAACCAAGGCTATTATGGTTACAGAAGTCATCAAAAGAGAGTGCCTGGGGAATAGGAGAGGAGCAAGGCACTGCAGGGCCTGGATTCACCTCTACATCGCCAGAGGAACAGAGGAGGAGTAGGATAAGGGTACGGCTAAAAGCAATAAGAATTGTTCGTATAGAACGTCTGGAACAGAGAGTAAAAGGAGGTTTCTGGGGGCGATAAAATAGCTTCAAGGTATAATGTACAGACAAAGGTATGGTAGGATGTGAATACAGTGGAGGTAAACCTAGGTATTGAGTGATGATGAGAGAGATATTGTCTCTAGAAACATCATTGAAACCAGGAGATGTCATTGCATGTGTGGGTGGTGGAACTAATAGGTTGGATAAGGTATAGTGAGCAGGACTAGAGGCTCTACAGTGAAATAAGCCAATAAACACTAACCAGAACAGCAATGGACAAGGCATATTGACAATAAGGAGAGGCATGCTTAGTCGAGTGATCAAAAGGGTCCAGTGAGTAGTGAGGTTGGTTGGGGTCACGGCGATTTAGACAGCTAACCGGACCATCGGTAGCAAGCTAGCATAGGATGGAGGTCTGTTATTAGCCACCTCGTGCGTTTCCGTAAGAAGGGCTTCATAAATAAATTTTATGTGATTTATAAATACATTTGATTTGACAGACAGGCTCTATTACGGTCTGTCAGCTGCTGTTTTTGCTGGCCCTGTCTTTACTCTACTCATAGGACATGATGGACAGTGTGTGTGTGTCCGTGTCTTCAGTAATGTGTGTGTGCATGCGTTCTTAGAAATGCATGCGTGGTTGCAATGCATGCGTGGTTGTGTGTGTGTGTGTGTGTGTGTGTGTGTGTGTGTGTGTGTGTGTGTGTGTGTGTGTGTGTGTGTGTGTGTGTGTGTGTGTGTGTGTGTGTGTGTGTGTGTGCGTGTGTGTGTGCATGTGGTGTGTGTTTGTGCGTGTGTGTGTGTGTGTGTGTGTGTGTGCATGTGATGTGTGTTTGTGCGTGCATACCTGCAAACCTATCGTTAGTGGTCTGAGTGAAATGGATAAACTACTGTGATACATCCAGGTGCCTCCAGAGGTGTTAGCCTATCATGTTCTGTGAGCTTTTATCACGAATACCTCTGCTGATTACACACAGAGTAATTATCAGGCTGACATGTAGCACTTACAAGCTGACAGTAACAGGTGCTGAGCCAGGGAGGCTTTCTTTCTCTAATGCTACATGTGGCGGTGATCTGCTTTTAATAGTGCAAATATAGAGGAGGTATGAATAGACGTGTTGCCATGACTCTTGCCCATTGTGCTGCATGTATTCACTGAGTCGACTCTTGGACTACAACAACATTGTATTCTGATTGCCAACAGTTGTAGTCTGTTGAATGTGGCACTTGATAATCAACTGTATAATCATACTCATTGTGGAGTGATTGACCTGTGCTCAGTCACTCTCTCCTTGCAACATGATGTAGGCAAATTATGAGAAAATCAACTGCTGCAATAGGGTGAAGGCAGAGGTTGAATATGAGTACAGGCAGAGAGAGAGAGAGAGGTAGAGAGAAGGAAAGAGAGAAACAGACATACAGTGGTAGGATCTTAATTTGATCCAGCAGGAAATTACAGACATACAGGCAGACTAGGTCCATAAAAATAGGCTGTTCCAGTGCTCTGGGTGGATATGTGGATAGGTAACTAACTTGGTGATGTCACAATGCCCCTTTACCAGGGAAGGAGAACTAGTTGTTATAAGGGAACATTATGAGGTAACATGTTGCCACGGAAACACACTTATGTCATAATCTCAGACCACATTAAAACGGTCAGACAAGCTCAGGTAGAGCGCATTAGCTACATTGGAACGATCTCCCAACCTATAACTGATTTGATTGATTTCAACAGTACACTACCTTGTCGTGACATGGGTCAGAGACTAAGTGACCCTGTCCCTGAGGTATCCCATAGGGAGAAACCAAAGGAGACACAGGAACATAAAGATAAACCCAAGGAGAAGAGGATCCCTCAAGCCCTGACCTTTCTTCAGCTGTTTACACTGCTGAGCTGTGTCAAGGTGAAGAAAACACCCTTTGATCCCTCCCAGAGTGGTGATGGGAGAAAGGGAACAACGATAAACGATACAAACAACAATAATGACTCTGATACTGGTGAGTGTTAGGAGGTGTATATTGATTAGTGCTGCTACATTGTACAATTATCTAGGCTTCACTTGGAAAAAAACAGGTCATGTGTCTTAGAAATGTTTCACTTACAGGCTTGGACTACTCTGCAGGTGACGTGAAAAGGATCAAGGACAAGAGTAAAGGAAAGGTTGGGGGAGAGAAACATAGCATTGAATCTCAGGACCACAAATGCAGAACGACACAGGAAAAAGAAAAAGACATTAAACAAAGACCTAACTCGGTAAGACATCCAAACTTGCTTATAAATGAGTATTAACCAATGCATTTGACAACTGATAAGGAAAACACAGCATATTGTGTTGAATCTGATTCTTTGACATGGCTTGACAAATGTGATAATGTCACAATGCCCCTTCGGATGGGGTAGGCCCTAATAGTTATTAGGAAAAGTCTAAACAGAATCCATGGAACGTCCCAACTCTGACCTTTGACGTTGAAATTGAAATGGTTAAGGTAAGGGTTAAGGTTAAGGTAGGGGTTAAGGTTAGGGTTTAGGGTAGGGAAGGCCCAAGGATCACTGACAGCACTAACCCTAGTTATTATGGGGTAACATTTTGACATGGAAACACACTTAGGAAATAATATTTGTTGCCAATCAAGCTAGAGCTCATTGGCTATGTATATTCAACATTGATATTGTAGTTTGAAATGTCAGTAGATTTCTAACTGATGTACTTACTGATTGCGACACTGAGGTCTCCCCTGAGGAGCAAGCAAAGAAGACCCAGCAGAAAGAGAAGAAGAAGAGCATCTATCCAGCTGTGGCGGCCCTGCAGCTGTTCACTCTCTTCTGCTGTGGTGGGAAAGTCAAGCCGAGGAAGTCTCGTCCCTCTCAGAACAGACAGAGTAGAAAGGACCAGGACAAAGCTAATGCATCTGATACTGGTGAGTGTTATGGGGTGTCTGCTGATTAGATATAGAATGAGATTGGCTCCACTTGGAAGAAAGTGTCTTCAAAATCAAAATGTCTAATCTACACAGGTTCAGACTTGTCTGGAGGTGATGTTACAACCAAAAGGGTCAAGGACAAGATTAATGGAAAGGTGGGGAGGGAGAAAGAAAGGACTGAAGTTCAGCTGTTGAAATCATCTCAGGAACACGAACCCGTAAGTACAACACCAGAAACAGACAAGGGAACTAATTCAGGACAAAGACCTAACACTGTGAGACAACCAAAAATGCTGTATTGTATTTTATTGTGAGCAAAATATCTTTCTGATTATGCTGTGTTATCATTGGGTGTTACAATTGTGTTGTGCAGGAAAATCGAAGGACACGCCAGCAAGTGAAGACCCCTGTGGAGGAAATTAACATAAGACCTGACTCTCTGACTCTACCACGTGCCCACGTAAGTTACTGAAACCTAAATTACTATACGGACAGACAGAGATTCAAACATCTAGACAATTTCCCCTCTGACCTCAACCTAACCACCCTTTTCCTCCGGGTAGAGCTCCCTCTCTCAGTTTTCCCTGGCTCGGAACAAGGCCATCTTCCCGCTGGAGTGGCAGCTACCCGGAGTCCCTCTGACCACCTCGTCTATGGCAACTAGGACAGAGAGAACGCCATCCTCTACCAACACTTTGACACATGCGCAGATGGAAACACAGACATCAGATATGAACACAGACACACGGACCACTTCTACCTCTCAGAGCCCGATCTCAATGGTCTCATCGGAGACCATGATAGATCTTCACACGTCAGACTCCATTACCCAGACCTCCACTCTTGACATGGCACTGACCCCTGAGAGCACTAAGGACATGATCACTACTGATGAGGATGTGAAGGATGACTCTGCTAAAGATTTGATCTCCACCCTAACAGACACCTCTATGAAGAAATCCATCAGTGAGACCAGCCTGGAAGACCTCATCGCTGAGTATGAAGATGAAGATGAGCTGAAGGATATGGCTGCCTCCGCTACCCCTGCTACTGATAATGCCAGTGAGGATGCAATGCTGCTGGAGATTGCAGCACTTTTTGACTGATGGAGACCGAGCTGCCTCTGCATCTCTGAAGAGCCAATAGGTCTAATGAACATTTCAATGTAGCAAAAGCTAAACTTTGATCAATTAATAAAGCATATTTTCTGCAGCAAATTTCCACTACTGTTGATATGTGACGCAGCATGTTTAGATTAGACCTATTTGTTTGAATTCACCAAAAATAATAAATATTACTGCCAAGGGAACAATCAAACTACTACAGGTAGGGGAGAGTGAATATATCAGCATAGAGTTCATTTGGACAATAATGATCCATAAGCATATTGCATTCTGTAATGTATGAAATAACATTCACCCACAGCGAATACAAATCAGACGTGTTCTATTTTCTCCCTCTGTCCTTCCCTCCCACATCCTGATGAGGTTTAGATCGTCATGTTATCCAGCCCTTAAACTGTTTAGCATTTTAATAACACCTCACAAACTCAGGGCCTAATTACCTTTGTTACACATGCATCAAATAGAGTCCTCCTGTCACCACATATCTGAGCCACCTGAAGATGCTTTGTTACTGGTGGGTTTCCAACAGATTACAGGGAGATTGGTTAAGTAAGTCAACCTAAATAAGGATGGTGGGAACATCATCATACTACAGCACATCATTCTCTTTGCCTGTATTACAGGAGGGGAGGATATATTGGTGTCATCAGAGTAATTGATTAGCACACATACTGTATGTGTCATTTAATCACCTTGAATGGTGACAGAATAGAGAGCTTTGAAACTATTGAATTAAGTATTAAAATACCAGGTGAAAAATGCTCCGTTAGAAAATCATTTTGAGAATTTAGGTATTTTATGAATTGTCACAGGGAAGATTTAGTTCAAACTGCACTTTTCTGTCTCTGTCATGCCTGTGGTCTGCATGGATAATGAGCTGAGAGAAGCAGTAGTAGCAGCACATCGTTTACGGCTACAGCCAAGCTGTCCCTCACCTGAGAAACCCCCTAGTTGTACATGAGTGCACTCTCCACAATAAAGATCAGCCTGACATCAACATGCTGTTGACAAAGTAGACTTGGAACTAAATCTACATAACATAGATACTGTACATGTATGAAATTAAGCATGATGTTTTTGAGGATTGTTAATATAGAAAAGATGCAGAACATATTAACTCTGAAAGGGGAGGGAGAGAAGACAGGGGGATGACTGGGAGAATATAGAGGAGAGACAGTAGGAGGGATGGTGAGATGTATCCATCTATGAATTCAAATATTAATCTACCCAATAAGGAGATCAAAGTGTCTCTCACCCAGATGTACACACAGACATGCACGAATACACAGACATGCACGTACACACACCTACACACACAAAAACACACACACGCTCACACCCACTCCTCTATCCACATGAAGTGGTCAGGGCATCACAGTGATCTAGTTACAAGGACATTGAGAGAAGCCATTTCTTTCCTCTAGAGACTGTAACATTGATGAGGTCTCCAACAAGAAGTGGCCAGTCTATCCTCAGGGGGATACTACTGACAACACATTGAAAATGGGTGTCGTTATATCCTGCCTGTTTGGCCCTGTCCGGGGGTATCGTCGGATGGGGCCACATTGCCTCCCGACCCCTCCTGTCTCAGCCTCCAGTATTTATGCTGCAGTAGAGTATGTGTCGGGGGGCTAGGGTCAGTCTGTTATATCTGGAGTATTTCTCCTGTCTTATCCGGCGTCCTATGTGAATTTAAGTAAGCTCTCTCTAATTCTCTTTCTTTCTTTCTTTCTTTCTTTCTTTCTTTCTTCTTTCTTTCTTTCTTTCTTTCTTTCTTTCTTTCTTTCTTCTTTCTTTCTTTCTTTCTTTCTTTCTTTCTTTCTTTCTCTTGGAAGACCTGAGCCCTAGGACCATGCCTCAGAACTACCTGGCCTGAATACTCCTTGCTGTCCCCAGTCCACCGTGCTGCTGCTCCAGTTTAAACTTTTCTGCTTGCGGCTATGGAACCCTGACCTGTTCACCATACGTGCTACTTTTCCCAGACCTTCTGTTTTCAACTCTCTAGAGACAGCAGGAGCAGTAGAGATACTCTGAATGATCAGCTATGAAAAGCTAACTGAGCTTTACTCCTGAGGTTCTGACCTGTTGCACCCTCGACAACGACTGTGATTATTATTATTTGACCTTGCTGGTCATTGTCACGACTTCCGCCGAAGTCGGCTCCTCTCCTTGTTCAGGCGTCGTTCAGCGATGGACAATGGGTGTCTTTCTAGCCATCACCGCTCCATTTTTCAGATATCAATTTGTTTTGTCTTGTCCCATACACACCTGGTTTTCATTCCCTAATCATTCTACATGTATTTAGCCCTCTGTTTCCTATCATGTCTTTGTGTGTAATTCTTTGTTTGGTGTTGTGGATTATTGTCAGGCGCTTTACTTTTGTCATGTTCCGTGTTTTTGTCACGTTATTGTTTTCATGTGCTGTGTATTTTGGAACGGAATTAAAGTGCGCCTGTTCACTACACTCTGCTCTCCTGCACCTGACTTTGCCTCCCTTACACACCTTTGACAGAATTACACACCAAACCATGGAGTCAGCAGGAGCAGGTACCCCGGTTAGAGGAGTCGAGGAGCGCGTCCAGGAGAGCGACAAGGAACATTTGGCAATGTTAAGTCAACTTGGTGCCATGATGGAACGCGTTGTTCAAACCATGGACCGTTGGGAGAGACAGGGAGTCTCTCCAGCGCCTCGACCAGTACAACCGGGATTGCCTCCACCCGTCCCGTCCGGAGAGAATTCCAGTGGGATGCATCTCTCCCTTCCCAGGGAGTATGATGGGATGGCAGTAAAGTGCCAGGGATTCCTGTTTCAACTGGACCTCTATCTGGCCAGCGTGCATCCAGCTCCCTCAGGAAGGGAGAGAGTAGGTACCCTCATTTCCTGTCTCACAGGAGGAGCGCTGGAGTGGGCAAACGCCGTGTGGAGAGAGGAGGACGCGGCGTTGGACCAGTTCGAGGAGTTCACTCGTCGCTTCCAGGCCATCTTCGACCATCCACCCGAAGGTAGAGCGGCGTGAGAAAGGCTCTTCCATTTGAGGCAGGGGACGAGGAGCGCCCAGCATTTCGCTCTGGAATTCCGGACCTTGGCCGGCGGAGCAGGCTGGAACGCAGGGCCCTCATCGACCACTATCGATGCAACCTACGAGAGGACGTCCGACGTGAGCTGGCCTGCAGGGATGCCACCATCTCCTTTGACCAACTGGTGGATTTGTCCATCTGGTATGATAACCTGCTGGTCACCCGCGGACGTCCAGAAGAGGCTCTGTCGGTGCCATCTTCCAGCATCACCACTCCGGTGCCCATGGAGTTAGGAGGGGCTGCTCATAGGGAGACTGGAGCAGGAGCCATCACATGCACCATATGTGGCCGCAGAGGACACAGTCTGTGTGCCGTGTTGGTTCTTCTGGGAGTCGAGGCAACAGACAGGGCACTCTGGCGTCACCCCAGGTTAGTTCGCACCACACTCATCCAGAATCCTCTGTTGATCAACTGTTTGTGCCTGTTTGTTTCCCTGAATTTTCTCCACATTCCCAGCATAAGGCGCTCGTCGATTCAGGCGCAGCTGGGAATTTTATCGATAGAGCGTTAGCCATTAGTTTAGGATCCCCATTTTTCCTGTAGTTAGACCCTTCCCAGTTCACGCTCTGGATTGTCGACCATTATGGTCCGGGCCAACAGAGGGCAGAGGGCTCTCACGGGGTGGTTGCGAGAGTGCTCAGGGAGGTGTGTAGAGGTTGCTGTTGGTACTACCACGGCAGGGAAAGTCTAGACCAGGTCTCCCCCCCCCCCCCTGAGCGGAGACGGTGGCTATGGATACCTATGTCTTTGAATCCCTGCGTCATCCGCCTCCTCAAGTTTATTTTTTGTGAAGAAGATGTATAGGGGTTTACGCCCGTGCAGTGGCTATAGAGGACTCAATCAAATCACGGTGAGATACAGTTTGCCGCTACCTCTTATCGCCACGGCGATTGAGTCAATGCATGGGGCGCGCTTCTTTACGAAACTGGATCACGGGAGTACGTATAACCTGGTGCGTATCCGGGAGGGAGACGAGTGGAAGACAGCATTTAGTACCACCACAGGGCATTATGAGTACCTCGTCATGCCGTATTTGTTGATGAATGCTCCATCAGTTTTCCAATCCTTTGTAGACGAGATGTTCAGGGACCTGCACAGGGTGTAGTGGTGTATATCGATGACATTCTGATATACTCTGCTACACGCACCGAGCATGTGTCCTTGGTGCGCAAGGTACTTGGACGACTGGTGGAGCATGACCTGTATGTCAAGGCTGAGAAGTGCCTGTTCTTTCAGTAGGCTGTCTCCTTCCAAGGGTATTGCATTTCCACATCAGGGGTGGAGATGGAGAGTGACCACATTGCAGCCATGCGTAATTGGCCGACTCCCACCACGGTAAAGGAGGGGCAGCGGTTTTTAGGGTTTGCCAATTACTACCGGAGAATTTTCCGGGGTTTTGGCCTGGTTCCTGTATTGTTGCAATGGTCGGCTGAGGCGGACAGGGCTTTTGGGCAGCTAAGAGCTCTGTTTACTTCGGCACCCGTGCTGGCCCATCCGGATCCCTCTTTGGCATTCATAGTGGAGGTGGACGCGTCCGAGGCTGGGGTAGGAGCCGTGCTCTCACAGCGCTCGGGTACGCCACCGAAACTCCGCCCCTGTGCTTTCTTCTCGAAGAAGCTCAGCCCAGCGGAGCTTAACTATGATGTGGGTGGACCGCGAGTTGTTGGCTGCGGTTAAAGCGTTGAAGGTGTGGAGACATTGGCTTGAGGGGGCTAAACAGCCTTTCCTCATCTGGACTGACCACCGCAACCTGGAGTACATCCAGGCAGCGAGGAGACTGAATCCCCATCAGGCAAGGTGGGCCATGTTCTTTACCCGCTTTGTGTTTACCCTATCCTACAGACCCGGTTCCCAGAATAAGACGGCAGACGCACTGTTCCGGTTGTATGATACAGAGGAGCGGCCCATGGATCAGACTCCCATACCCCCGGCCTCCTTCCTGGTAGCGCTGGTCGTGTGGGAGCTGGATGTGGAAATTGAGCAGGCTTTACGTACATAGCCCGCCCCCCTCCAGTGCCCTGTTGGGCGTATGGACGTTCCGTCAGCTGTCCGTGACCAGTTGATCTATTGGGCCCACACATCCCTGACGGTGCTCTGTCTGACTGGAAAGTACTGATGGCCCACCTTGGCAAAAGACGTGAGGGCTTATGTTTCCTCCTGCTCGATGTGTGCCCAGTATAAGGCTCAAAGACTTACATGCCCAGAGGTAAGTTAATCCCTTACCCGTTCCACAACGACCTTGGTCACATCTGTCAGTGGATATCCTAACAGATCTTTCTCTTTCACAGGGAAACACTATGATCCTGGTCGTTGTGGATCGTTTCTCTAAGTACTGTCATCTCCTCCCTCCTCCCTCCTCCCTCCTACCTCCCTCTGCCCGGTCATCCTATGGCCCTGCAGACTGCGGAAGCCCTGCTGACTCACGTCTTCCGGCACTACGCGGTGCCTGAGGATATAGTGTCGGATCGGGGTTCCCAGTTCACGTCAAGAGTTTGGAAGGCGTTCATGGAACGTCTGGGGTTCTCGATCAGCCTTACCTCAGGTTTTCACCTCGAGAGTAACGGGCAGGTAGAGAGAGTCAACCAGGATGTGGGCAAGTTTCTGCGGTCTTCTCAGGACCGGCTGGGTGAGTGGGCTGCGTTCGTGCACTGGGCCGAGATGGAACAGAACTTGCTTCGCCACTCCTCCACTAACCTCTCCCCCTTTCAGTGTGTATTGGGGTACCAGCTGGTTCTGGCGCAATGGTATCAGGGTCAGACCGAAGCTCCTGCGTTGGATGACTGGTTTAGGCGCGCAGAGGAGACATGGGAGGCCACCCGTGTCCACCTCCAGCGAGCTGCGCCCTGCCAAATAACCAGAGCGGACCATCAACTCAGTGAGACCGGGTCTGGCTCTCGACCCGTAACCTGCCCGTCACGTTCTGACCTTAGTTCTTTTTTTATGTCTTTGTTTTAGTATGGTCAGGGTGTGAATTGGGTGGGTTTGTTATGTTCCTTTTTCTATGATTTGGCATTTCTGTGTTTGGCCCGGTATGGTTCTCAATCAGAGGCAGCTGTCATTCGTTGTCCCTGATTGAGAACCATACTGGTTCTCAATCAGCCTGGATTCACTTTTGAGTGGTGGGTGATTGTTTCCTGTGTCTGTGTTTATACCATACGGGACTGTTTCGATTTTTGTTTGTTCATTCACGTTGTTATTTTGTATTTTTGTAGTGTTCAGTTTTATATATTAAAATGGACACTTACCACGCTGCACGTTGGTCCGACATCTCTTACTCCTCGTCAGAAGAAGAGGAGAGTCGTTACACTGCCCCTCCGACTGCCCTGCCGGAAGCTGGGTCCGCGGTTTGTGGGGCCCTTTAATGTCCTGACGAGGGTGAATGAGGTATGTTACAGATTACAGCTTGCCTCTGATTATCGTATTAATCCCTCGTTCCATGTGTCTCTCCTCAGGCCGGTGGTGGCTGGTCCGCTCCAGGAATCTGAGGTGTGGGAGGTCCCTCCACCCCCTTTGGACATCGAGGGGTCCCTAGTGTACATCGTTCTTTCCATCCTAGATTTGAGGCGTCAGGCAGGGTGCCTTCAGTACCCCGTGGAATCGGAGGGGTAGGGTCCAGAGGAGAGGTGCTGTATTCCGGTTGCGGATGTTTTGGATCCTGAACTGCTGCGGGAGTTTCACCGTCGCCGGATCGCCCTTCACTTCGCACTCCGGGTCATCCCCGAAGCCGGTGCCGGCGTGCCACTGGAGCTTTGCGTCAAGGGTGGGGTACTGTCACAACTACCGTCGTTTCCCCTCCTTATTTGGGCAACGTTCGGCGATTGAAGTCACAAGCTTTTTAGCCATCAACTCTCCATTTTTCATATATCCATTTGTTTTGTCTTGTCCCATACACACCTGGTTTTCATTCCCTAATCATTCTACATGTATTTAGCCCTCTGTTTCCCATCATGTCTTTATGTGTAATTGTTTGTTTGGTATTGTGGATTATTACTTATGTCATGTTCCGTGTCTTTGGCACGTTATTGTTTTTATGTGCTATGTATTTTGGCTGTTCACTACACTCTGCTCTCCTGCACCTGACTTTGCCTCCCGTACACACCTTTTACAGTCATCTATGAACATTTGAACATCTTGGCTATGTTCTGTTACAATCTCCACCCGGCAGATCCAGAAGAGTACTGACCACCCCTCATAGCCTGGTTTGTCTCTAATGTTTTTTATTTTTTTATTTCACCTTTATTTAACCAGGTAGGCAAGTTGAGAACAAGTTCTCATTTACAATTGCGACCTGGCCAAGATAAAGCAAAGCAGCTCGACACATACAACGACACGGAGTAAAACAAACATACAGTCAATAATACAGAATAAACAAGTCTATATACGGTATGAGCAAATGAGGTGAGATAAGGGAGGTCTGAAAATGTTGTAGTTTGGGATGAAAATTTCAGAATTTTGGGGGGTCTTCCTAAGCCAGGATTCAGACACAGCTAGAACATCCAGGTTGGCAGAGTGTGCTAAAGCAGTGAATAGAACACACTTAGGGAGGAGGCTTCTAATGTTAACATGCATGAAACCAAGGCTATTATGGTTACAGAAGTCATCAAAAGAGAGCGCCTGGGGAATAGGAGTGGAGCTAGGCACTGCAAGGCCTGGATTCACCTCTACATCGCCAGAGGAACAGAGGAGGAGTAGGATAAGGGTACGGCTAAAAGCAATAAGAATTGCTCGTATAGAACGTCTGGAACAGAGAGTAAAAGGAGGTTTCTGGGGGCGATAAAATAGCTTCAAGGTATAATGTACAGACAAAGGTATGGTAGGATGTGAATACAGTGGAGGTAAACCTAGGTATTGAGTGATGATGAGAGAGATATTGTCTCTAGAAACATCATTGAAACCAGGAGATGTCATTGCATGTGTGGGTGGTGGAACTAATAGGTTGGATAAGGTATAGTGAGCAGGACTAGAGGCTCTACAGTGAAATAAGCCAATAAACACTAACCAGAACAGCAATGGACAAGGCATATTGACAATAAGGAGAGGCATGCTTAGTCGAGTGATCAAAAGGGTCCAGTGAGTAGTGAGGTTGGTTGGGGTCACGGCGATTTAGACAGCTAACCGGACCATCGGTAGCAAGCTAGCATAGGATGGAGGTCTGTTATTAGCCACCTCGTGCGTTTCCGTAAGAAGGGCTTCATAAATAAATGTTATGTGATTTATAAATACATTTGATTTGACAGACAGGCTCTATTACGGTCTGTCAGCTGCTGTTTTTGCTGGCCCTGTCTTTACTCTACTCATAGGACATGATGGACAGTGTGTGTGTGTCCGTGTCTTCAGTAATGTGTGTGTGCATGCGTTCTTAGAAATGCATGCGTGGTTGCAATGCATGCGTGGTTGTGTGTGTGTGTGTGTGTGCGTGTGTGTGTGCATGTGGTGTGTGTTTGTGCGTGTGTGTGTGTGTGTGTGTGTGTGTGTGTGTGCATGTGATGTGTGTTTGTGCGTGCATACCTGCAAACCTATCGTTAGTGGTCTGAGTGAAATGGATAAACTACTGTGATACATCCAGGTGCCTCCAGAGGTGTTAGCCTATCATGTTCTGTGAGCTTTTATCACGAATACCTCTGCTTACTCTGATTACACACAGAGTAATTATCAGGCTGACATGTAGCACTTAAAAGCTGACAGTAACAGGTGCTGAGCCAGGGAGGCTTTCTTTCTCTAATGCTACATGTGGCGGTGATCTGCTTTTAATAGTGCAAATATAGAGGAGGTATGAATAGACGTGTTGCCATGACTCTTGCCCATTGTGCTGCATGTATTCACTGAGTCGACTCTTGGACTACAACAACATTGTATTCTGATTGCCAACAGTTGTAGTCTGTTGAATGTGGCACTTGATAATCAACTGTATAATCATACTCATTGTGGAGTGATTGACCTGTGCTCAGTCACTCTCTCCTTGCAACATGATGTAGGCAAATTATGAGAAAATCAACTGCTGCAATAGGGTGAAGGCAGAGGTTGAATATGAGTACAGGCAGAGAGAGAGAGAGAGGTAGAGAGAAGGAAAGAGAGAAACAGACATACAGTGGTAGGATCTTAATTTGATCCAGCAGGAAATTACAGACATACAGGCAGACTAGGTCCATAAAAATAGGCTGTTCCAGTGCTCTGGGTGGATATGTGGATAGGTAACTAACTTGGTGATGTCACAATGCCCCTTTACCAGGGAAGGAGAACTAGTTGTTATAAGGGAACATTATGAGGTAACATGTTGCCACGGAAACACACTTATGTCATAATCTCAGACCACATTAAAACGGTCAGACAAGCTCAGGTAGAGCGCATTAGCTACATTGGAACGATCTCCCAACCTATAACTGATTTGATTGATTTCAACAGTACACTACCTTGTCGTGACATGGGTCAGAGACTAAGTGACCCTGTCCCTGAGGTATCCCATAGGGAGAAACCAAAGGAGACACAGGAACATAAAGATAAACCCAAGGAGAAGAGGATCCCTCAAGCCCTGACCTTTCTTCAGCTGTTTACACTGCTGAGCTGTGTCAAGGTGAAGAAAACACCCTTTGATCCCTCCCAGAGTGGTGATGGGAGAAAGGGAACAACGATAAACGATACAAACAACAATAATGACTCTGATACTGGTGAGTGTTAGGAGGTGTATATTGATTAGTGCTGCTACATTGTACAATTATCTAGGCTTCACTTGGAAAAAAACAGGTCATGTGTCTTAGAAATGTTTCACTTACAGGCTTGGACTACTCTGCAGGTGTCGTGAAAAGGATCAAGGACAAGAGTAAAGGAAAGGTTGGGGGAGAGAAACATAGCATTGAATCTCAGGACCACAAATGCAGAACGACACAGGAAAAAGAAAAAGACATTAAACAAAGACCTAACTCGGTAAGACATCCAAACTTGCTTATAAATGAGTATTAACCAATGCATTTGACAACTGATAAGGAAAACACAGCATATTGTGTTGAATCTGATTCTTTGACATGGCTTGACAAATGTGATAATGTCACAATGCCCCTTCGGATGGGGTAGGCCCTAATAGTTATTAGGAAAAGTCTAAACAGAATCCATGGAACGTCCCAACTCTGACCTTTGACGTTGAAATTGAAATGGTTAAGGTAAGGGTTAAGGTTAAGGTAGGGGTTAAGGTTAGGGTTTAGGGTAGGGAAGGCCCAAGGATCACTGACAGCACTAACCCTAGTTATTATGGGGTAACATTTTGACATGGAAACACACTTAGGAAATAATATTTGTTGCCAATCAAGCTAGAGCTCATTGGCTATGTATATTCAACATTGATATTGTAGTTTGAAATGTCAGTAGATTTCTAACTGATGTACTTACTGATTGCGACACTGAGGTCTCCCCTGAGGAGCAAGCAAAGAAGACCCAGCAGAAAGAGAAGAAGAAGAGCATCCATCCAGCTGTGGCGGCCCTGCAGCTGTTCACTCTCTTCTGCTGTGGTGGGAAAGTCAAGCCGAGGAAGTCTCGTCCCTCTCAGAACAGACAGAGTAGAAAGGACCAGGACAAAGCTAATGCATCTGATACTGGTGAGTGTTATGGGGTGTCTGCTGATTAGATATAGAATGAGATTGGCTCCACTTGGAAGAAAGTGTCTTCAAAATCAAAATGTCTAATCTACACAGGTTCAGACTTGTCTGGAGGTGATGTTACAACCAAAAGGGTCAAGGACAAGATTAATGGAAAGGTGGGGAGGGAGAAAGAAAGGACTGAAGTTCAGCTGTTGAAATCATCTCAGGAACACGAACCCGTAAGTACAACACCAGAAACAGACAAGGGAACTAATTCAGGACAAAGACCTAACACTGTGAGACAACCAAAAATGCTGTATTGTATTTTATTGTGAGCAAAATATCTTTCTGATTATGCTGTGTTATCATTGGGTGTTACAATTGTGTTGTGCAGGAAAATCGAAGGACACGCCAGCAAGTGAAGACCCCTGTGGAGGAAATTAACATAAGACCTGACTCTCTGACTCTACCACGTGCCCACGTAAGTTACTGAAACCTAAATTACTATACGGACAGACAGAGATTCAAACATCTAGACAATTTCCCCTCTGACCTCAACCTAACCACCCTTTTCCTCCGGGTAGAGCTCCCTCTCTCAGTTTTCCCTGACTCGGAACAAGGCCATCTTCCCGCTGGAGTGGCAGCTACCCGGAGTCCCTCTGACCACCTCGTCTATGGCAACTAGGACAGAGAGAACGCCATCCTCTACCAACACTTTGACACATGCGCAGATGGAAACACAGACATCAGATATGAACACAGACACACGGACCACTTCTACCTCTCAGAGCCCGATCTCAATGGTCTCATCGGAGACCATGATAGATCTTCACACGTCAGACTCCATTACCCAGACCTCCACTCTTGACATGGCACTGACCCCTGAGAGCACTAAGGACATGATCACTACTGATGAGGATGTGAAGGATGACTCTGCTAAAGATTTGATCTCCACCCTAACAGACACCTCTATGAAGAAATCCATCAGTGAGACCAGCCTGGAAGACCTCATCGCTGAGTATGAAGATGAAGATGAGCTGAAGGATATGGCTGCCTCCGCTACCCCTGCTACTGATAATGCCAGTGAGGATGCAATGCTGCTGGAGATTGCAGCACTTTTTGACTGATGGAGACCGAGCTGCCTCTGCATCTCTGAAGAGCCAATAGGCCTAATGAACATTTCAATGTAGCAAAAGCTATACTTTGATCAATTAATAAAGCATATTTTCTGCAGCAAATTTCCACTACTGTTGATATGTGACGCAGCATGTTTAGATTAGACCTATTTGTTTGAATTCACCAAAAATAATAAATATTACTGCCAAGGGAACAATCAAACTACTACAGGTAGGGGAGAGTGAATATATCAGCATAGAGTTCATTTGGACAATAATGATCCATAAGCATATTGCATTCTGTAATGTATGAAATAACATTCACCCACAGCGAATACAAATCAGACGTGTTCTATTTTTCTCTATCTTCCCTCCCACATCCTGATGAGGTTTAGATCGTCATGTTATCCAGCCCTTAAACTGTTTAGCATTTTAATAACACCTCACAAACTCAGGGCCTAATTACCTTTGTTACACATGCATCAAATAGAGTCCTCCTGTCACCACATATCTGAGCCACCTGAAGATGCTTTGTTACTGGTGGGTTTCCAACAGATTACAGGGAGATTGGTTAAGTAAGTCAACCTAAATAAGGATGGTGGGAACATCATCATACTACAGCACATCATTCTCTTTGCCTGTATTACAGGAGGGGAGGATATATTGGTGTCATCAGAGTAGTTGATTAGCACACATACTGTATGTGTCATTTAATCACCTTGAATGGTGACAGAATAGAGAGCTTTGAAACTATTGAATTAAGTATTAAAATACCAGGTGAAAAATGCTCCGTTAGCAAATCATTTTGAGAATTTAGGTATTTTATGAATTCTCACAGGGAAGATTTCGATCAAACTGCACTTTTTTGTCTCTGTCATGCCTGTGGTCTGCATAGATAATGAGCTGAGAGAAGCAGTAGTAGCAGCACATCGTTTACGGCTACAGCCAAGCTGTCCCTCACCTGAGAAACACCCTAGTTGTACATGAGTGCACTCTCCACAATAAAGATCAGCCTGACATCAACATGCTGTTGACAAAGTAGACTTGGAACTAAATCTACATAACATAGATACTGTACATGTATGAAATTAAGCATGATGTTTTTGAGGATTGTTAATCTAGAAAAGATGCAGAACATATTAACTCTGAAAGGGGAGGGAGAGAAGAGAGGGGGATGACTGGGAGAATATAGAGGAGAGACAGTAGGAGGGATGGTGAGATGTATCCATCTATGAATTCAAATATTAATCTACCCAATAAGGAGATCAAAGTGTCTGTCACCCAGATGTACACACAGACATGCACGTACACACAGACATGCACGTACACACACCTACACACACAAAAACACACACACACTCACACCCGCTCCTCTATCCACATGAAGTGGTCAGGGCATCACAGTGATCTAGTTACAAGGACATTGAGAGAAGCCATTTCTTTCCTCTAGAGACTGTAACATTGATGAGGTCTCCAACAAGAAGTGGCCAGTCTATCCTCAGGGGGATACTACTGACAACACATTGAAAATGGGTGTGGTTATATCCTGCCTGTTTGGCCCTGTCCGGGGGTATCGTAGGATGGGGCCACATTGTCTCCCGACCCCTCCTGTCTCAGCCTCCAGTATTTATGCTGCAGTAGAGTATGTGTCGGGGGGCTAGGGTCAGTCTGTCAGTCTGTTATATCTGGAGTATTTCTCCTGTCTTATCCGGCGTCCTATGTGAATTTAAGTAAGCTCTCTCTAATTCTCTCTCTCTCTTTCTTTCATTCTTTCTCTTTCTTTCTTTCTTTCTTTCTTTCTTTCTTTCTGTCTTTCTTTCTTTCTTTCTTTCTTTCTTTCTTTCTTTCTCTTGGAAGACCTGAGCCCTAGGACCATGCCTCAGAACTACCTGGCCTGAATACTCCTTGCTGTCACCAGTCCACCTGGCCGTGCTGCTGCTCCAGTTTAAACTTTTCTGCTTGCGGCTATGGAACCCTGACCTGTTCACCATACATGCTACTTTTCCCAGACCTTCTGTTTTCAACTCTCTAGAGACAGCAGGAGCAGTAGAGATACCTGACATTTACTCCTGAGGTTCTGACCTGTTGCACCCTCGACAACTACTGTGATTATTATTATTTGACCTTGCTGGTCATTGTCACGACTTCCGCTGAAGTCAGCTCCTCTCCTTGTTCGGGCGTCGTTCAGCGATGGACATCACCGGCTTTCTAGCCATCACCGCTCCATTTTTCAGATATCAATTTGTTTTGTCTTGTCCCATACACACCTGGTTTTCATTCCCTAATCATTCTACATGTATTTAGCCCTCTGTTTCCTATCATGTCTTTGTGTGTAATTGTTTGTTTGGTATTGTGGATTATTGTTGGGCGCTTTACTTTTGTCATGTTCCGTATTTTTGTCACGTTATTGTTTTTATGTGCCTTGACTTTGCCTCCCTTACACACCTTTGACAGAATTACACACCAAACCATGGAGTCAGCAGGAGCAGGTACCCCGGTTAGAGGAGTCCAGGAGCGCGTCCAGGAGAGCGACAAGGAACATTCGGCAAATGTTAAGTCAACTTGGTGCCATGATGGATCGCGTTTTTCAAACCATGGACCGTTGGGAGAGACAGGGATTCTCTCCAGCACCTCAACCAGTACAAACGGGATTTCCTCCACCCGTCCCGTCCGGAGAGAATTCCAGTGGGATGCCAGGAGTATGATGGGATGGCAGCAAAGTGCCAGGGATTCCTGTTTCAACTGGACGTCTATCTGGCCATCGTGCAACCAGCTCCCTCAGGAAGGGAGAGAGTAGCTGCCCTCATTTCCTGTCTCACAGGAGCGCTGGAGTGGGCAAACACCGTGTGGAGAGAGGAGGACGCGGCGTTGGACCAGTTCGAGTAGTTCACCCGTCGCTTCCGGGCCATCTTCGACCATCCACCCGAAGGTAGAGCGGCGGGAGAAAGTCTCTTCCATTTGAGGCAGGGGACGAGGAGCGCCCAGGAATTCGCTCTGGAATTCCGGACCTTGGCTGGCGGAGCAGGCTGGAACGCAAGGCCCTCATCGACCACTATCGATGCAACCTACGAGAGGATGTCCGACGTGAGCTGGCCTGCAGGAATGCCACCATCTCCTTTGACCAACTGGTGGATTTGTCCATCTGGTATGATAACCTGCTGGTCACCCGCGGACAGCCAGAGGACACACTCTGCGTGCCGTGTTGGTTCCTCTGGGAGTCGAGGCAACAGACAGGGCACTCTGGTGTCACCCCAGGTGAGTTCGCACCACACTCATCCAGAATCCTCTGTTGATCAACTGTTTGTGCCTATTTGTTTCCCTGAATTTTCTCCACATTCCCAGCATAAGGCGCTCGTCGATTCAGGCGCAGCTGGGAATTTTATCGACAGAGCTTTAGCCAATAGTTTAGGGATCCCGATACGTCTCCTGGCAGATGCTGTGCTTCCCAGGAGTCATGTGTATCCCCTGTAGCAAGCGGAGACGGTGGCTATGGATACATATGTCTCTGAATCGCTGCGTCACCCGCCTCCTCAAGTTAATTTTTTGTGAAGAAGATGGATAGGGGTTTACGCCCGTGCATTGACTAAAGAGGACTCAATCAAATCACGGTGAGATACAGTTTGCCGCTACCTCTTATCGCCATGGCGATTGAGTCAATGCATGGGGCGCCCTTCTTCACAAAACTGGATCACGGGAGTACGTATAACCTGGTGCGTATCCGGGAGGGAGACGAGTGGAAGACAGCGTTTAGTACCACCACAGGGCATTATGAGTACCTCGCCATGCCGTATATGTTGATGAATGCTCCATCAGTTTTCCAATCCTTTGTAGACGATATGTTCAGGGTGTAGTGGTGTATATCGATGACATTCTGATATACTCTGCTACACGCACCGAGCATGTGTCCCTGGTGCGCAAGGTACTTGGACGACTGGTGGAGCATGACCTGTATGTCAAGGCTGAGAAGTGCCTGTTCTTTCAGCAGGCTGTCTCCTTCCAAGGGTATCGCATTTCCACATCAGGGGTGGAGATGGAGAGTGACCACATTGCAGCCATGCGTAATTGGCCGACTCCCACCACGGTAAAGGAGGGGCAGCGGTTTTTAGGGCTTGCCAATTACTACCGGTTAATTTTCCGGGGTTTTGGCCTGGTTGCTGCTTCCATTACCTCATTGCTGAAGGTGGGTCCTGTATTGTTGCAGTTGTCAGCTGAGGCGGACAGGGCTTTTGGGCAGCTAAGTGCTCTGTTTACTTCGGCACCCGTGCTGGCCCATCCGGATCCCTCTTTGGCATTCATTGTGGAGGTGGACGCGTCCGAGGCTGGGGTAGGAGGCGTGCTCTCACAGCGCTCTTGTACGCCACCGAAACTCCGCCCCTGTGCTTTCTTCTCGAAGAAGCTCAGCCCAGCAGAGCTTAACTATGATGTGGGGGACCGCGAGTTGTTGGCTGCGGTCAAAGCGTTGAAGGTGTGGAGACATTGGCTTGAGGGGGCTAAACACCCTTTCCTCATCTGGACAGACCACCGCAACCTGGAGTACATCCAGGCAGCGAGGAGACTGAATCCCCATCAGGCAAGGTGGGCCATGTTCTTTACCCGCTTTGTGTTTACCCTATCCTACAGACCAGGTTCCCAGAATAAGACGGCAGACGCACTGTTCCGGTTGTGTGATACAGAGGAGCGTCCCATGGATCAGACTCCCATACCCCCGGCCTCCTTCCTGGTAGCGCTGGTCGTGTGGGAGCTGGATGTGGAAATTGAGCAGGCTTTGCGTGCATAGCCCGCCCCCCTCCAGTGCCCCGTTGGGCGTATGTACGTTCCGTCAGCTGTCCGTGACCAGTTGATCTATTGGGCCCACACATCCCTGACGGTGCTCTGTCTGACTGGAAAGTACTGATGGCCCACCTTGGCAAAAGACGTGAGGGCTTATGTTTCCTCCTGCTCGTTGTGTGCCCAGTATAAGGCTCAAAGACACATGCCCAGAGGTAAGTTAATCCCTTACCCGTTCCACAACAACCTTGGTCACATCTGTCAGTGGATATCCTAACAGATCTTTCTCTTTCACAGAGAAACACTATGATCCTGGTCGTTGTGGATCGTTTTTCTAAGTCCTGTCATCTCCTCCCTCCTCCCTCCTCCCTCCCTCTGCCCGGTCATCCTATGGCCCTGCAGACTGCGGAAGCCCTGTTGACTCACGTCTTCCGGCACTACGGGGTGCCTGAGGATATAGTGTCGGATCGGGGTTCCCAGTTCACGTCAAGAGTTTGGAAGGCGTTCATGGAACGTCTGGGGTTCTCGATCAGCCTTACCTTAGGTTTTCACCTCGAGAGTAACGGGCAGGTAGAGAGAGTCAACCAGGATGTGGGCAAGTTTCTGCGGTCTTATTGCCAGGACCGGCTGGGTGAGTGGGCTGCGTTCGTGCACTGGGCCGAAATGTCACAGAACTTGCTTCGCCACTCCTCCACTAACCTCTCCCCCTTTCAGTGCGTATTTGGATACCAGCTGGTTCTTGCGCAATGGCATCAGGGTCAGACCGAAGCTCCTGCGGTGGATGACTGGTTTAGGCGCGCGGAGGAGACATGGGAGGCCACCCGTGTACACCTCCAGCGAACCGCGTGCTGCCAAATAACCAGAGTGGACCATCACAGCAGTGAGACCGGGTCTGGCTCTCGACCCGTAACCTGCCCGTCACGTTCTGACCTTAGTTCTTTTGTTATGTCTTTGTTTTAGTATGGTCAGGGCGTGAATTGGCTGGGTTGTCTATGTTTCTTTTTCTATGATTTGGAATTTCTGTGTTTGGCCCGGGAATGGTTCTCAATCAGAGGCAGCTGTCATTCGTTGTCCCTGATTGAGAACCATACTTAGGTAGCCTGGTTTCACTTTTGAGTGGTGAGTGATTGTTTCCTGTGTCTGTGTTTGTACCATACGGGACAGTTTCGATTTTCGTTTGTTCATTCACGTTGTTATTTTGTATTTTTATAGTGTTCAGTTTTATATATTAAAATGGACACTTACCACGCTGCACATTGGTCCGACATCTCTTACTCCTCGTCAGAAGAAGAGGAGAGTCGTTACACTGCCCCTCCGACTGCCCTGCCGGAAGCTGGGTCCGCGGTGTGTGGGGCCCTTTAATGAATGAGGTATGTTACAGATTACAGCTTGCCTCTGATTATCGTATTAACCCCTCGTTCCATGTGTCTCTCCTCAGGCCGGTGGTGGCTGGTCCGCTCCTGGAATCTGAGATATGGGAGGTCCCTCCACCCCCTTTGGACATCGAGGGGGCCCTTGTGTACATTGTTCGTTCCATCCTAGATTCGAGGCGTCGGGCGGGGTGCCCTCAGTACCCCGTGGAATGGGAGGGGTAGGGTAGGGTCTGGAGGAGAGGTGCTGTGTTCCGGTTGCGGATGTTTTGGATCCTGAACTGCTGCGGGAGTTTCACCGTCGCCGGATCGCCCTTCACTTCGCACTCCGGGTCGTCCCCGAAGCCGGTGCCGGCGTGCCACCGGAGCTTCGCGTCAAGGGCGGGGTACTGTCACGACTTCCGCCGAAGTCGTTTCCCCTCCTTATTTTGGCGACGTTCGGCGATTGAAGTCACAAGCTTTTTAGCCATCAACTCTCAATTTTTTCATATATCCATTTGTTTTGTCTTGTCCCATACACACCTTGTTTTCATTCCCTAATCATTATATCATGTATTTAGCCCTCTTTTTCCCATCATGTCTTTGTGTGTAATTGTTTGTTTGGTATTGTGGATTATTACTTATGTCATGTTCCGTGTCTTTGGCACGTTATTGTTTTTATGTGCTATGTATTTTGGAAAGGAATTAAAGTGTGCCTGTTCACTACACTCTGCTCTCCTGCACCTGACTTTGCCTCCCGTACACACCTTTGACAGTCATCTATGAACATTTGAACATCTTGGCTATGTTCTGTTACAATCTCCAGCCGGCACAGCCAGAAGAGTATTGACCACCCCTCATAGCCTGGTTCGTCTCTAGGTTTCTTACTAGGTTCTGGCCTTTCTAGGGAGTTTTTCCTAGCCATCGCGCTTCTACATCTGCATTGCTTGCTGTTTGGGAGTTTATGCTGGGTATCTGTACAGCACTTTGAGATATCAGCAGATGTTTTTAATTTTTTTATTTCACCTTTATTTAACCAGGTAGGCAAGTTGAGAACACGTTCTCATTTACAATTGCGACCTGGCCAAGATAAAGCAAAGCAGTTCGACACATACAACGACACAGAGTTACACATGGAGTAAAACAAACATACAGTCAATAATACAGTATAAACAAGTCTATATACGATATGAGCAAATTAGGTGAGATAAGGGAGGTAAAGGCAAAAAAGGCCATGGTGGGAAAGTAAATACAATATGGCAAGTAAAACACTGGAATGGTAGATTTGCAGTGGAAGAATGTGCAAAGTAGAAATAAAAATAATGGGGTGCAAAGGAGCAAAATAAATAAATAAATAAAATAAATACTGTAGGGAAAGAGGTATTTGTTTGGGCTAAATTATAGGTGGACTATGTACAGGTGCAGTAATCTGTGAGCTGCTCTGACAGTTGGTGCTTAAAGCTAGTGAGGGAGAAAAGTGTTTCCAGTTTCAGAGATTTTTGTAGTTCGTTCCAGTCATTGGCAGCAGAGAACTGGAAGGAGAGGCGGCCAAAGAAATAATTGGTTTTGGGGGTCACCAGAGAGATATACAGTGCCTTGCGAAAGTATTCGGCCCCCTTGAACTTTGCGACCTTTTGCCACATTTAAGGCTTCAAACATAAAGATATAAACTGTATTTTTTTGTGAAGAATCAACAACAAGTGGGACACAATCATGAAGTGGAACGAGATTTATTGGATATTTCAAACTTTTTTAACAAATCAAAAACTGAAAAATTGGGCGTGCAAAATTATTCAGCTCCCTTAAGTTAATACTTTGTAGAGCCACCTTTTGCTGCGATTACAGCTGTAAGTCGCTTGGGGTATGTCTCTATCAGTTTTGCACATCGAGAGACTGACATTTTTTCCCATTCCTCCTTGCAAAACAGCACGAGCTCAGTGAGGTTGGATGGAGAGCATTTGTGAACAGCAGTTTTCAGTTCTTTCCACAGATTCTCGATTGGATTCAGGTCTGGACTTTGATTTTGTGTTGGCTAAGGGCAGTCAGGTCTGGGGAGAACCAAGGGCTATATCTGTTCCTGGTTCTAAATTTCTTGAATGGGGCATGCTTATTTAAGATGGTTAGGAAGGCATTTAAAAAAAAACAGGCATCCTCTACTGACGGGATGAGATCAATATCCTTCCAGGATACCCTGGCCAGGTCGATTAGAAAGGCCTGCTCGCTGAAGTGTTTCAGGGAGCGTTTGACAGTGATGAGTGGAGGTCGTTTGACCGCTGACCCATTACGGATGCAGGCAATGAGGCAGTGATCGCTGAGATCTTGGTTGAAGACAGCAGAGGTGTATTTAGAGGGCAAGTTGGTTAGGATGATATCTATGAGGGTGCCCGTGTTTAAGGCTTTGAGGAGGTACCTGGTAGGTTCATTGATAATTTGTGTGAGATTGAGGGCATTCAAGCTTAGATTGTAGGATGGCTGGGGTGTTAAGCATGTTCCAGTGTAGGTCACCTAGCAGCACAAGTTCTGAAGATAGATGGAGGGCAATCAGTTCACATATGGTGTCCAGAGCACAACTGGGGGCAGAGGGTGGTCTATAGCAGTTGGCAATGGTGAGAGACTTGTTTTTAGAGATGTGGATTTTTAAAAGTAGAAGTTCAAATTGTTTGGGTACAGACCTGGATAGTAGGACAGAACTCTGCAGGCTATCTTTGCAGTAGATTGCAACACCGCCCCCTTTGGCAGTTCTATCTTGTCTGAAAATGTTGTAGTTTGGGATGAACATTTCAGAATTTTTGGTGGTCTTCCTAAGCCAGGATTCAGACACAGCTAAAACATCGGGTTTGGCAGAGTGTGCTAAAGCAGTGAATAGAACAAACTTAGGGAGGAGGCTTCTAATGTTAACATGCATGAAACCAAGGCTATTATGGTTACAGAAGTCATCAAAAGAGAGCGCCTGGGGAATAGGAGTGGAGCAAGGCACTGCAGGGCCTGGATTCACCTCTACATCGCCAGAGGAACAGAGGAGGAGTAGGATAAGGGTACGGCTAAAAGCAATAAGAATTGCTCGTCTAGAACGTCTGGAACAGAGAGTAAAAGGAGGTTTCTGGTGGCGATAAAATAGCTTCAAGGTATAATGTACAGACAAAGGTATGGTAGGATGTGAATACAGTGGAGGTAAACCTAGGTATTGAGTGATGATGAGAGAGATATTGTCTCTAGAAACATAATTGAAACCAGGAGATGTCATTGCATGTGTGGGTGGTGGAACTAATAGGTTGGATAAGGTATAGTGAGCAGGACTAGAGGCTCTACAGTGAAATAAGCCAATAAACACTAACCAGAACAGCAATGGACAAGGCATATTGACAATAAGGAGAGGCATGCTTAGTCGAGTGATCAAAAGGGTCCAGTGAGTAGTGAGGTTGGTTGGGGTCACTAACCAGAACAGCAATGGACAAGACATATTGAACGATCTCCCAACCTATAACTGATTTGATTGATTACAACAGTACACTACCTTGTTGTGACATGGGTCAGAGACTAAGTGACCCTGTCCCTGAGGTATCCCATAGGGAGAAACCAAAGGAGACACAGGAACATAAAGATAAACCCAAGGAGAAGAGGATCCCTCAAGCCCTGACCTTTCTTCAGCTGTTTACACTGCTGAGCTGCGTCAAGGTGAAGAAAACACCCTTTGATCCCTCCCAGAGTGGTGATGGGAAAAAGGGAACAACGATAAACTATACAAACAACAATAATGACTCTGATACTGGTGAGTGTTAGGTGGTGTATATTGATTAGTGCTGCTACATTGTACACTATCTAGGCTTCACTTGGAAAAAAAACAGGTCATGTGTCTTAGAAATGTTTCACTTACAGGCTTGGGCTACTCTGCAGGTGACGTGAAAAGGATCAAGGACAAGAGTAAAGGAAAGGTTGGGGGAGAGAAACATTGCATTGAATCTCAGGACCACAAATGCAGAACGACACAGGAAAAAGAAAAATACATTAAACAAAGACCTAACTCGGTAAGACATCCAAACTTGCTTGTTAATGAGGATTAACCAATGCATTTGACAACTGATAATACCACAATAAGGAAAACACAGCATATTGTGTTGAATCTGATTCTTTGACATGGCTTGACAAATGTGATAATGTCACAATGCCCCTTCGGATGGGGTAGGCCCTAATAGTTATTAGGAAAAGTCTAAACAGAATCCATGGAATGTCCCAACTCTGACCTTTGACGTTGAAATTGAAATGGTTAAGGTAAGGCTTAGGGTTAAGGTAGGGGTTAAGGTTAGGGTTTAGGGTAGGGATGTCCCAAGGATCACGGACAGCACTAACCCTAGTTATTATGGGGTAACATTTTGACATGGAAACACACTTAGGAAATACTATTTGTTGCCAATCAAGCTAGAGCTCATTGGCTACGTATATTCAACATTGATATTGTAGTTTGAAAACTCAGTAGATTTCTGACTGATGTACTGATTGCGACACTGAGATCTCCACTGAGGAGCAAGCAAAGGAGACCCAGCAGAAAGAGAAGAAGAAGAGCATCCATCCAGCTGTGGCGGCCCTGCAGCTGTTCACTCTCTTCTGCTGTGGTGGGAAAGTCAAGCTGAGGAAGACTCGTCCCTCTCAGAACAGACAGAGTAGAAAGGACCAGGACAAAGATAATGCATATGATACTGGTGAGTGTTATGGGGTGTCTGCTGATTAGATATAGAATGAGATTGGCTCCACTTGGAAGAAAGTGTCTTCAAAATCAAAATGTCTAATCTACACAGGGTCAGACTTGTCTGGAGGTGATGTTACAACCAAAAGCTTCAAGGACAATATTAATGGAAAGGTGTGCAGGGAGAAAGACCGGACTGAAGTTCACCTGTTGAAATCATCTCAGGACCACGAACCCGTAAGTACAGAAACAGACAAGGGAACTAATTCAGGACAAAGACCTAACACTGTGAGACAACCAAACATGCTGTATCATATTTTATTGTGAGCAAAATATCTTTCCCATAATGCTGTGTTATCATTGGGTGTTACAATTGTGTTGTGCAGGAAAATCGAAGGACACCCCGGCAAGTGAAGACCCCTGTGGAGGAAATTTACATAAGACCTGACTCTCCGACTCTACCACGTGCCCACGTAAGTTACTGAAACCTAAATTACTATACGGACAGACAGAGATTAAAGCATCTAGACAATTTCCCCTCTGACCTCAACCTAACCACCCTTTTCCTCCGGGTAGAGCTCCCTCTCTCAGTTGTCCCTGGCTCGGAACCAGGACATCCTCCCGCTGGAGTGGCAGCTACCCGGAGTCCCTCTGACCACCTCGTCTATGGCAACTAGGACAGAGAGAACGCCATCCTCTACCAACACTTCGACACATGCGCAGATGGAAACACAGACATCAGATATGAACACAGACACACAGACCACTTCTACCTCTCAGAGCCAGATCTCCATGGTCTCATCGGAGACCATGATAGATCTTCACACGTCAGACTCCATTACCCAGACCTCCACTCTTGACATGGCACTGGCCCCTGAGAGCACTAAGGACATGATCACTACTGATGAGGATGTGAAGGATGACTCTGCTAAAGATTTGATCTCCACCCTAACAGACACCTCTATGGAGAAATCCATCAGTGAGACCAGCCTGAAAGACCTCATCGCTGAGTATGAAGATGACAATGAGCTGAAGGATATGGCTGCCTCCGCTACCCCTGCTACTGATAATGCCAATGAGGATGCAATGCTGCTTGAGATTGCAGCACTTTTTGACAGTGGAGACCGAGCTGCCTCTGCATCTCTGAAGAGCCAATAGGTCTAATAAACATTTCAATGTAGCAAAAGCTATACTTTGATCAATTAATAAAACATTTTATCTGCAGCAAATTTCCACTACTGTTGATATGTGACGCAGCATGTTTAGATTAGACCTATTTGTTTGAATTCACCAAAAATAATAAATATTACTGCCAAGGGAACAATCAAACTACTACAGGTAGGGGAGAGTGAATATATCAGCATAGAGTTCATTTGAACAATAATGATCCATAAGCATATTGCATTCTGTAATGTATGAAATAACATTCACCCACATCGAATACAAATCAGACGTGTTCTATTTTCCTCTATCTTCCCTCCCACATCCTGATGAGGTTTAGATCGTCATGTTATCCAGCCCTTAAACTGTTTAGCATTTTAATAACACCTCACAAACTCAGGGCCTAATTACCTTTGTTACACATGCATCAAATAGAGTCCTCCTGTCACCACATATCTGAGCCACCTGAAGATGCTTTGTTACTGGTGGGTTTCCAACAGATTACAGGGAGATTGGTTAAGTAAGTCAACCTAAATAAGGATGGTGGGAACATCCTCATACTACAGCACATCATTCTCTTTGCCTGTATTACAGGAGGGGAGGATATATTGGTGTCATCAGAGTAGTTGATTAGCACACATACTGTATCTTCCGGCGCCGACAGAGATGGCCGCCTCGCTTCGCGTTCCTAGGAAACTATGCAGTTTTTTGTTTTTTTACGTGTTATTTCTTACACTAGTACCCCAGGTCATCTTAGGTTTCATCACATACAGCCGAGAAGAACTACTGAATATAAGATCAGTGTCAACTCACCACCAGTACGACCAAGAATATGTTTTTCGCGATGCGGATCCTGTGTTCTGCCTTACAACCAGCGCCACGGGATGGTTCCCATGCAGCGACCCAAAAAAACGACTCAGAAAAAGAGGGAAACGAAGCGGTCTTCTGGTCAGACTCCGGAGACGGGCACATCGTGCACCACTCCCTAGCATTCTTCTTGCCAATGTCCAGTCTCTTGACAACAAGGTTGATGAAATCCGAGCAAGGGTAGCATTCCAGAGGGACATCAGAGACTGTAACGTTCTCTGTTTCACGGAAACGTGGCTCACTGGAGAGATGCAATCCGAAGCGGTGCAGCCAGCGGGTTTCTCCACGCATCGCGCGGACAGAAACAAACATCTTTCTGGTAAGAAGAGGGGCGGGGGCGTATGCCTTATGGCCAACGTGACATGGTGTGATGAAAGAAACATACAGGAACTCAAATCCTTCTGTTCACCTGATTTAGAATTCCTCACAATCAAATGTAGACCGCATTATCTACCAAGAGAATTCTCTTCGATTATAATCACAGCCGTATATATCCCCCCCCAAGCAGACACATCGATGGCTCTGAACGAACTTTATTTAACTCTCTGCAAACTGGAAAAGATTTATCCGGAGGCTGCATTCATTGTAGCTGGGGATTTTAACAAGGCTAATCTGAAAACAAGACTCCCTAAATTTTATCAGCATATCGATTGCGCAACCAGGGGTGGAAAGACCCTGGATCATTGTTACTCTAACTTCCGCGACGCATATAAGGCCCTGCCCCGCCCCCCTTTCGGAAAAGCTGACCACGACTCCATTTTGTTGATCCCTGCCTACAGACAGAAACTAAAACAAGAAGCTCCCACGCTGAGGTCTGTCCAACGCTGGTCCGACCAAGCTGACTCCACACTCCAAGACTGCTTCCATCACGTGGACTGGGAGATGTTTCGTATTGCGTCAGCCAACAACATTGACGAATACGCTGATTCGGTGTGCGAGTTCATTAGAACGTGCGTTGAAGATGTCGTTCCCATAGCAACGATTAAAACATTCCCCAACCAGAAACCGTGGATTGATGGCAGCATTCGTGTGGAACTGAAGGCGCGAACCACTGCTTTTAATCAGGGCAAGGTGTCTGGTAACATGACTGAATACAAACAGTGCAGCTATTCCCTCCGCAAGGCTATCAAACAAGCTAAGCGCCAGTACAGAGACAAAGTAGAATCTCAATTCAACGGCTCAGACACAAGAGGCATGTGGCAGGGTCTACAGTCAATCACGGACTACAGGAAGAAACCCAGCCCAGTCACGGACCAGGATGTCTTGCTCCCAGGCAGACTAAACAACTTTTTTGCCCGCTTTGAGGACAATACAGTGCCACTGACACGGCCTGCAACGAAAACATGCGGTCTCTCCTTCACTGCAGCCGAAGTGAGTAAGACATTTAAACGTGTTAACCCTCGCAAGGCTGCAGGCCCAGACGGCATCCCCAGCCGCGCCCTCAGAGCATGCGCAGACCAGCTGGCCGGTGTGTTTACGGACATATTCAACCAATCCCTATACCAGTCTGCTGTTCCCACATGCTTCAAGAGGGCCACCATTGTTCCTGTTCCCAAGAAAGCTAAGGTAACTGAGCTAAACGACTACCGCCCCGTAGCACTCACATCCGTCATCATGAAGTGCTTTGAGAGACTAGTCAAGGACCATATCACCTCCACCCTACCTGACACCCTTGACCCACTCCAATTTGCTTACCGCCCAAATAGGTCCACAGACGATGCAATCTCAACCACACTGCACACTGCCCTAACCCATCTGGACAAGAGGAATACCTATGTGAGAATGCTGTTCATCGACTACAGCTCGGCATTCAGCACCATAGTACCCTCCAAGCTCGTCATCAAGCTCTCGACCCTGGGTCTCGACCCTGCCCTGTGCAACTGGGTACTGGACTTCCTGACGGGCCGCCCCCAGGTGGTGAGGGTAGGCAACAACATCTCCTCCCCGCTGATCCTCAACACTGGGGCCCCACAAGGGTGCGTTCTGAGCCCTCTCCTGTACTCCCTGTTCACCCACGACTGTGTGGCCACGCACGCCTCCAACTCAATCATCAAGTTTGCGGACGACACAACAGTGGTAGGCTTGATTACCAACAACGACGAGACGGCCTACAGGGAGGAGGTGAGGGCCCTCGGAGTGTGGTGTCAGGAAAATAACCTCACACTCAACGTCAACAAAACTAAGGAGATGATTGTGGACTTCAGGAAACAGCAGAGGGAACACCCCCCCATCCACATCGATGGAACAGTAGTGGAGAGGGTAGCAAGTTTTAAGTTCCTCGGCATACACATCACAGACAAACTGAATTGGTCCACTCACACAGACAGCATCGTGAAGAAGGCGCAGCAGCGCCTCTTCAACCTCAGGAGGCTGAAGAAATTCGGCTTGTCACCAAAAGCACTCACAAACTTCTACAGATGCACAATCGAGAGCATCCTGGCGGGCTGTATCACCGCCTGGTATGGCAACTGCACCGCCCTCAACCGTAAGGCTCTCCAGAGGGTAGTGAGGTCTGCACAACGCATCACCGGGGGCAAACTACCTGCCCTCCAGGACACCTACACCACCCGATGCTACAGGAAGGCCATAAAGATCATCAAGGACATCAACCACCCGAGCCACTGCCTGTTCACCCCGCTGTCAACCAGAAGGCGAGGTCAGTACAGGTGCATCAAAGCTGGGACCGAGAGACTGAAAAACAGCTTCTATCTCAAGGCCATCAGACTGTTAAACAGCCACCACTAACATTGAGTGGCTACTGCCAACACACTGTCAATGCCACTGACTCTACTCCAGCCACTTTAATCATGGGAATTGATGGGAAATGATGTAAATATATCACTAGCCACTTTAAACAATGCTACCTTATATAATGTTACTTACCCTACATTATTCATCTCATATGCATACGTAGATACTGTACTCTATATCATCGACTGCATCCTTATGTAATACATGTATCACTAGCCACTTTAACTATGCCACTTGGTTTACATACTCATCTCATATGTATATACTGTACTCGATATCATCTACTGTATCTTGCCTATGCTGCTCTGTACCATCACTCATTCATATATCCTTATGTACATATTCTTTATCCCCTTACACTGCGTATAAGACAGTAGTTTTTTGGGGAATTGTTAGTTAGATTACTTGTTCGTTATTACTGCATTGTCGGAACTAGAAGCACAAGCATTTCGCTACACTCGCATTAACATCTGCTAACCATGTGTATGTGACAAATAAATTTGATTTGATTTGATTTGATTTGATTTGATTTAATCACCTTGAATGGTGACAGAATAGAGAGCTTTGAAACTATTGAATTAAGTATTAAAATACCAGGTGAAAAATGCTCCGTTAGAAAAACATTTTGAGAATTTAGGTATTTTATGAATTGTCACAGGGAAGATTTAGTTCAAACTGCACTTTTCTGTCTCTGTCATGCCTGTGGTCTGCATGGATAATGAGCTGAGAGAAGCAGTAGTAGCAGCACATTGTTTACGGCTACAGCCAAGCTGTCCCTCACCTGAGAAACCCCCTAGTTGTACATGAGTGCACTCTCCACAATAAAGATCAGCCTGACATCAACATGCTGTTGACAAAGTAGACTTGGAACTAAATCTACATAACATAGATACTGTACATGTATGAAATTAAGCATGATGTTTTTGAGGATTGTTAATCTACAAAAGATGCAGAACATATTAACTCTGAAAGGGGAGGGAGAGAAGAGAGGGGGATGACTGGGAGAATATAGAGGAGAGACAGTAGGAGGGATGGTGAGATGTATCCATCTATGAATTCAAATATTAATCTACCCAATAAGGAGATCAAAGTGTCTGTCACCCAGATGTACACACAGACATGCACGTACACACAGACATGCACGTACACACACCTACACACACAAAAACACACACACACCGCTCCTCTATCCACATGAAGTGGTCAGGGCATCACAGTGATCTAGTTACAAGGACATTGAGAGAAGCCATTTCTTTCCTCTAGAGACTGTAACATTGATGAGGTCTCCAACAAGAAGTGGCCAGTCTATCTTCAGGGGGATACTACTGACAACACATTGAAAATGGGTGTGGTTATATCCTGCCTGTTTGGCCCTGTCCGGGGGTATCGTAGGATGGGGCCACATTGTCTCCTGACCCCTCCTGTCTCAGCCTCCAGTATTTATGCTGCAGTAGAGTATGTGTCGGGGGGCTAGGATCAGTCTGTCAGTCTGTTATATCTGGAGTATTTCTCCTGTCTTATCCGGCGTCCTATGTGAATTTAAGTAAGCTCTCTCTAATTCTCTCTCTCTCTCTCTTTCTTTCATTCTTTCTCTTTCTTTCTTTCTTTCTTTCTTTCTTTCTTTCTTTCTTTCTTTCTTTCTTTCTTTCTTTCTTTCTTTCTTTCTTTCTTTCTTTCTTTCTTTCTTTCTTTCTTTCTTTCTTTCTTTCTTTCTTTCTTTCTCTTGGAGGACCTGAGCCCTAGGACCATGCCTCAGAACTACCTGGCCTGATGACTCCTTGCTGTCCCCAGTCCACCTGGCTGTGCTGCTGCTCCAGTTTAAACTTTTCTGCCTGCGGCTATGGAACCCTGACCTGTTCACCATACGTGCTACTTGTCCCAGACCTTCTGTTTTCAACTCTCTAGAGACAGCAGGAGCAGTAGAGACACTCTGAATGATCGGCTATGAAAAGCTAGCTGACATTTACTCCTGAGGTTCTGAACTGTTTCACCCTCGACAACCACTGTGATTATTATTATTTGACCCTGCTGGTCATTGTCACGACTTCCGCCGAAGTCGGCTCCTCTCCTTGTTCGGGCGGCGTTCAGCGATGGACATAACTGGCTTTCTAGCTATCACCGCTCCATTTTCAGATATCCATTTGTTTTGTCTTGTCCCATACACACCTGGTTTTCATTCCCTAATCATTCTACATGTATTTAGCCCTCTGTTTCCTATCATGTCTTTGTGTGTAATTGTTTGTTTGGTATTGTGGATTATTGTTGGGCGCTTTACTTTTGTCATGTTCCGTATTTTTGTCACGTTATTGTTTTTATGTGCCTTGACTTTGCCTCCCTTACACATCTTTGACAGAATTACACACCAAACCATGGAGTCAGCAGGAGCAGGTACCCCGGTTAGAGGAGTCGAGGAGCGCGTCCAGGAGAGCGACAAGGAACATTCGGCAATGTTAAGTCAACTTGGTGCCATGATGGATCGCGTTTTTCAAACCATGGACCGTTGGGAGAGACAGGGATTCTCTCCAGCACCTCAACCAGTACAAACGGGATTTCCTCCACCCGTCCCGTCCGGAGAGAATTCCAGTGGGATGCCTGGAGTATGATGGGATGGCAGCAAAGTGCCAGGGATTCCTGTTTCAACTGGACCTCTATCTGGCCATCGTGCAACCAGCTCCCTCAGTAAGGGAGAGAGTAGCTGCCCTCATTTCCTGTCTCACTGGAGCGCTGGAGTGGGCAAACACCGTGTGGAGAGAGGAGGACGCGGCGTTGGACCAGTTCGAGTAGTTCACCCGTCGCTTCCGGGCCATCTTCGACCATCCACCCGAAGGTAGAGCGGCGGGAGAAAGTCTCTTCCATTTGAGGCAGGGGACGAGGAGCGCCCAGGAATTCGCTCTGGAATTCCGGACCTTGGCTGGCGGAGCAGGCTGGAACGCAAGGCCCTCATCGACCACTATCGATGCAACCTACGAGAGGATGTCCGACGTGAGCTGGCCTGCAGGAATGCCACCATCTCCTTTGACCAACTGGTGGATTTGTCCATCTGGTATGATAACCTGCTGGTCAACCGCGGACATCCAGAGGACACACTCTGCGTGCCGTGTTGGTTCCTCTGGGAGTCGAGGCAACAGACAGGGCACTCTGGTGTCACCCCAGGTGAGTTCGCACCACACTCATCCAGAATCCTCTGTTGATCAACTGTTTGTGCCTATTTGTTTCCCTGAATTTTCTCCACATTCCCAGCATAAGGCGCTCGTCGATTCAGTCTCTCGATGTGCAAAACTGATAGAGACATACCCCAAGCGACTTACAGCTGTAATCGCAGCAAAAGGTGGCGCTACAAAGTATTAACTTAAGGGGGCTGAATAATTTTGCACGCCCAATTTGTCAGTTTTTGATTTGTTAAAAAAGTTTGAAATATCCAATAAATGTCGTTCCACTTCATGATTGTGTCCCACTTGTTGTTGATTCTTCACAAAAAAATACAGTTTTATATCTTTATGTTTGAAGCCTGAAATGTGGCAAAAGGTCGCAAAGTTCAAGGGGGCCGAATACTTTCGCAAGGCACTGTACCTCGCCATGCCGTATTTGTTGATGAATGCTCCATCAGTTTTCCAATCCTTTGTAGACGATATGTTCAGGGACCTGCACAGGGTGTAGTGGTGTATATCGATGACATTCTGATATACTCTGCTACACGCACCGAGCATGTGTCCTTGGTGCGCAAGGTACTTGGACGACTGTTGGAGCATGACCTGTATGTCAAGGCTGAGTAGTGCCTGTTCTTTCAGCACGCTGTCTCCTTCCAAGGGTATCGCATTTCCACATCAGGGGTGGAGATGGAGAGAGACCACATTGCAGCCATGCGTAATTGGCCGACTCCCACCACGGTAAAGGAGGGGCAGCGGTTTTTAGGGTTTGCCAATTTCTACCGGTTAATTTTCCGGGGTTTTGGCCTGGTTGCTGCTTCCATTACCTCATTGCTGAAGGTGGGTCCTGTATTGTTGCAGTTGTCAGCTGAGGCGGACAGGGCTTTTGGGCAGCTAAGAGCTCTGTTTACTTCGGCACCCGTGCTGGCCCATCCGGATCCCTCTTTGGCATTCATAGTGGAGGTGGACGCGTCCGAGGCTGGGGTAGGAGCCGTGCTCTCACAGCGCTCGGGTACGCCACCGAAACTCCGCCCCTGTGCTTTCTTCTCGAAGAAGCTCAGCCCAGCAGAGCTTAACTATGATGTGGGGGACCGCGAGTTGTTGGCTGCGGTTAAAGCGTTGAAGGTGTGGAGACATTGGCTTGAAGGGGCTAAACACCCTTTCCTCATCTGGACTGACCACCGCAACCTGGAGTACATCCAGGCAGCGAGGAGACTGAATCCCCATCAGGCAAGGTGGGCCATGTTCTTTACCCGTTTTGTGTTTACCCTATCCTACAGACCAGGTTCCCAGAATAAGACGGCAGACGCACTGTCCCGGTTGTATGACACAGAGGAGCGGCCCATGGATCAGACTCCCATACCCCCGGCCTCCTTCCTGGTAGCACTGGTCGTGTGGGAGCTGGATGTGGAAATTGAGCAGGCTTTACGTACATAGCCCACCCCCCTCCAGTGCCCCGTTGGGCGTATGTACGTTCCGTCAGCTGTCCGTGACCAGTTGATCTATTGGGCCCACACATCCCTGATGGTGCTCTGTCTGACTGGAAAGTACTGATGGCCCACCTTGGCAAAAGACGTGAGGGCTTATGTTTCCTCCTGCTCGATGTGTGCCCAGTATAAGGCTCAAAGACACATGCCCAGAGGTAAGCTAATCCCTTACCCGTTCCACAACGACCTTGGTCACATCTGTCAGTGGATATCCTAACAGATCTTTCTTTTTCACAGGGAAACACTATGATCAAGATCGTTGTGGATCGTTTTTCTAAGTCCTGTCATCTCCTCCCTCCTCCCTCCTCCCTCCCTCTGCCCGTTCATCCTATGGCCCTGCAGACTGCGGAAGCCCTGTTGACTCACGTCTTCCGGCACTACGGGGTGCCTGAGGATATAGTGTCGGATCGGGGTTCCCAGTTCACGTCAAGAGTTTGGAAGGCGTTCATGGAACGTCTGGGGTTCTCTCAGGTTTTCACCTCGAGAGTAACGGGCAGGTAGAGAGAGTCAACCAGGATGTGGGCAAGTTTCTGCAGTCTTATTGACAGGACCAGCTGGGTGAGTGGGCTGCGTTCGTGCACTGGGCCGAGATGGAACAGAACTTGCTTCGCCACTCCTCCACTAACCTCTCCCCCTTTCAGTGCTCTATTGGGGTACCAGCTGGTTCTGGCGCAATGGCGCGCGGAGGAGACATGGGATGCCACCTGTGTCCACCTCCAGCGAGCTGCGCCCTGCCAAATAACCAGAGCGGACCATCAACTCAGTGAGACCGGGTCTGGCTCTCGACCCGTAACCTGCCCGTCACGTTCTGACCTTAGTTCTTTTTTTATGTCTTTGTTTTAGTATGGTCAGGGTGTGAATTGGGTGGGTTGTCTATGTTCCTTTTTCTATGATTTGGCATTTCTGTGTTTGACCCCGTATGGTTCTCAATCAGAGGCAGCTGTCATTCGTTGTCCCTGATTGAGAACCATACTTAGGTAGCCTGGTTTCACTTTGAGTGGTGGGTGATTGTTTCCTGTGTCTGTGTTTGTACCATACGGGACTGTTTTGATTTTCGTTTGTTCATTGACGTTGTTATTTTGTATTTTTGTAGTGTTCAGTTTTATATATTAAAATGGACACTTACCACGCTGCACGTTGGTCCGACATCTCTTACTCCTCGTCAGAAGAAGAGGAGAGTCGTTACACTGCCCCTCCGACTGCCCTGCCGGAAGCTGGGTCCGCGGTTTGTGGGGCCCTTTAATGAATGAGGTATGTTACAGATTACAGCTTGCCTCTGATTATCGTATTAACCCCTCGTTCCATGTGTCTCTCCTCAGGCCGGTGGTGGCTGGTCCGCTCCTGGAATCTGAGATATGGGAGGTCCCTCCACCCCCTTTGGACATCGAGGGGGCCCTTGTGTACATTGTTCGTTCCATCCTAGATTCGAGGCGTCGGGCGGGGTGCCCTCAGTACCCCGTGGAATGGGAGGGGTAGGGTCTGGAGGAGAGGTGCTGTGTTCCGGTTGCGGATGTTTTGGATCCTGAACTGCTGCGGGAGTTTCACCGTCGCCGGATCGCCCTTCACTTCGCACTCCGGGTCGTCCCCGAAGCCGGTGCCGGCGTGCCACCGGAGCTTCGCGTCAAGGGCGGGGTACTGTCACGACTTCCGCCGAAGTCGTTTCCCCTCCTTATTTTGGCAACGTTCGGCGATTGAAGTCACAAGCTTTTTAGCCATCAACTCTCAATTTTTTCATATATCCATTTGTTTTGTCTTGTCCCATACACACCTTGTTTTCATTCCCTAATCATTATATCATATATTTAGCCCTCTTTTTCCCATCATGTCTTTGTGTGTAATTGTTTGTTTGGTATTGTGGATTATTACTTATGTCATGTTCCGTGTCTTTGGCACGTTATTGTTTTTATGTGCTATGTATTTTGGAAAGGAATTAAAGTGTGTCTGTTCACTACTCTCTGCTCTCCTGCACCTGACTTTGCCTCCCGTACACACCTTTGACAGTCATCTATGAACATTTGAACATCTTGGCTATGTTCTGTTACAATCTCCAGCCGGCACAGCCAGAAGAGTATTGACCACCCCTCATAGCCTGGTTCGTCTCTAGGTTTCTTACTAGGTTCTGGCCTTTCTAGGGAGTTTTTCCTAGCCATCGCGCTTCTACATCTGCATTGCTTGCTGTTTGGGAGTTTATGCTGGGTATCTGTACAGCACTTTGAGATATCAGCAGATGTTTTAACATTTTTTATTTCACCTTTATTTAACCAGGTAGGCAAGTTGAGAACACGTTCTCATTTACAATTGCGACCTGGCCAAGATAAAGCAAAGCAGTTCGACACATACAACGACACAGAGTTACACATGGAGTAAAACAAACATACAGTCAATAATACAGTATAAACAAGTCTATATACGATATGAGCAAATTAGGTGAGATAAGGGAGGTAAAGGCAAAAAAGGCCATGGTGGCAAAGTAAATACAATATGGCAAGTAAAACACTGGAATGGTAGATTTGCAGTGGAAGAATGTGCAAAGTAGAAATAAAAATAATGGGGTGCAAAGGAGCAAAATAAATAAATAAATAAAATAAATACTGTAGGGAAAGAGGTATTTGTTTGGGCTAAATTATAGGTGGACTATGTACAGGTGCAGTAATCTGTGAGCTGCTCTGACAGTTGGTGCTTAAAGCTAGTGAGGGAGAAAAGTGTTTCCAGTTTCCAGGGCAGTTTGTAGTTCGTTCCAGTCATTGGCAGCAGAGAACTGGAAGGAGAGGCGGCCAAAGAAATAATTGGTTTTGGGGGTCACCAGAGAGATATACAGTGCCTTGCGAAAGTATTCGGCCCCCTTGAACTTTGCGACCTTTTGCCACATTTCAGGCTTCAAACATAAAGATATAAACTGTAATTTTTTGTGAAGAATCAACAACAAGTGGGACACAATCATGAAGTGGAACGAGATTTATTGGATATTTCAAACTTTTTTAACAAATCAAAAACTGAAAAATTGGGCGTGCAAAATTATTCAGCTCCCTTAAGTTAATACTTTGTAGAGCCACCTTTTGCTGCGATTACAGCTGTAAGTCGCTTGGGGTATGTCTCTATCAGTTTTGCACATCGAGAGACTGACATTTTTTCCCATTCCTCCTTGCAAAACAGCACGAGCTCAGTGAGGTTGGATGGAGAGCATTTGTGAACAGCAGTTTTCAGTTCTTTCCACAGATTCTCGATTGGATTCAGGTCTGGACTTTGATTTTGTGTTGGCTAAGGGCAGTCAGGTCTGGGGAGAACCAAGGGCTATATCTGTTCCTGGTTCTAAATTTCTTGAATGGGGCATGCTTATTTAAGATGGTTAGGAAGGCATTTAAAAAAAAACAGGCATCCTCTACTGACGGGATGAGATCAATATCCTTCCAGGATACCCTGGCCAGGTCGATTAGAAAGGCCTGCTCGCTGAAGTGTTTCAGGGAGCGTTTGACAGTGATGAGTGGAGGTCGTTTGACCGCTGACCCATTACGGATGCAGGCAATGAGGCAGTGATCGCTGAGATCTTGGTTGAAGACAGCAGAGGTGTATTTAGAGGGCAAGTTGGTTAGGATGATATCTATGAGGGTGCCCGTGTTTAAGGCTTTGAGGAGGTACCTGGTAGGTTCATTGATAATTTGTGTGAGATTGAGGGCATCAAGCTTAGATTGTAGGATGGCTGGGGTGTTAAGCATGTTCCAGTGTAGGTCACCTAGCAGCACAAGCTCTGAAGATAGATGGAGGGCAATCAGTTCACATATGGTGTCCAGAGCACAACTGGGGGCAGAGGGTGGTCTATAGCAGTTGGCAATGGTGAGAGATTTGTTTTTAGAGATGTGGATTTTTAAAAGTAGAAGTTCAAATTGTTTGGGTACAGACCTGGATAGTAGGACAGAACTCTGCAGGCTATCTTTGCAGTAGATTGCAACACCGCCCCCTTTGGCAGTTCTATCTTGTCTGAAAATGTTGTAGTTTGGGATGAACATTTCAGAATATTTGGTGGTCTTCCTAAGCCAGGATTCAGACACAGCTAGAACATCCGGTTTGGCATAGTGTGCTAAAGCAGTGAATAGAACAAACTTAGGGAGGAGGCTTCTAATGTTAACATGCATGAAACCAAGGCTATTATGGTTACAGAAGTCATCAAAAGAGAGCGCCTGGGGAATAGGAGTGGAGCAAGGCACTGCAGGGCCTGGATTCACCTCTACATCGCCAGAGGAACAGAGGAGGAGTAGGATAAGGGTACGGCTAAAAGCAATAAGAATTGCTCGTCTAGAACGTCTGGAACAGAGAGTAAAAGGAGGTTTCTGGTGGCGATAAAATAGCTTCAAGGTATAATGTACAGACAAAGGTATGGTAGGATGTGAATACAGTGGAGGTAAACCTAGGTATTGAGTGATGATGAGAGAGATATTGTCTCTAGAAACATCATTGAAACCAGGAGATGTCATTGCATGTGTGGGTGGTGGAACTAATAGGTTGGATAAGGTATAGTGAGCAGGACTAGAGGCTCTACAGTGAAATAAGCCAATAAACACTAACCAGAACAGCAATGGACAAGACATATTGACATTAAGGAGAGGCATGCTTAGTCGAGTGATCAAAAGGGTCCAGTGAGTAGTGAGGTTGGTTGGGGTCACGGTGATTTAGACAGCTAGCCGGACCATTGGTAGCAAGCTAGCATAGGATGGAGGTCTGTTATTAGCCACCTCGTGCGTTTCCGTAAGAAGAGCTTCATAAATAAATTTGATTTGATTTATAAATACATTTAATTTGACAGACAGGCTCTATTACGGTCTGTCAGCTGCTGTTTTTGCTGGCCCTGTCTTTACCCTGCTCATAGGACATGATGGACAGTGTGTGTGTCCGTGTCTTCAGTAATGTGTGTGTGCATGCGTTCTTAGAAATGCATGCGTGGTTGCAAACACATAAATGTGTGTGTGTGTGTGTGTGTGTGTGTGCATGTGGTGTGTGTTTGTGCGTGCATACCTGCAAACCTATCGTTAGTGGTCTGAGTGAAATGGATAAACTACTGTGATACTTCCAGGTGCCTCCAGAGGTGTTAGCCTATCATGTTCTGTGAGATTTTATCACTAATCACCTCTGCTGATGACACACAGAGTAATTATCAGGCTGACATGTAGCACTTAAAGGCTGACACTAACAGGCGCTGAGCCAGGGAGGCTTGCTGTTTCTAATGTTACATGTGGCGGTGATCTGCTTTTAATAGTGCAAACATAGAGGAGGTATGAATAGACATGTTGCCATGACTCTTGCCCATTGTGCTGCATGTATTCACTGAGTCGACTATTGGACGACAACAACATTGTATTCTGATGGCCAACAGTAGTAGTCTGTTGAATGTGGCACTTGATAATCAACTGTATAATCATACTCATTGTGGAGTGATTGACCTGTGCTCAGCCACTCTCTGCTTGCAACATGATGCAGGCAAATTATGAGAAAATCAACTACTGCAATAGGGTGAAGGCAGAGGTTGAATATGAGTACAGGCAGAGAGAGAGAGGTAGAGAGAAGGAAAGAGAGAGACAGACATACAGTGGTAGGATCTTAATTTGATCCAGCAGGAAAATACAGACATACAGGCAGACTAGGTCCATAGAAATAGGCTGTTCCAGTGTTCTGGGTGGATATGTGGATAGGTAACTAACTTGGTGATGTCACAATGCCCCTTTACCAGGGAAGGAGAACTAGTTGTTATAAGGGAACATTATGAGGTAACATGTTGCCACGGAAACACACTTATGTCATAATCTCAGACCACATTAAAACGGTCAGACAAGCTCAGGTAGAGCGCATTAGCTACATTCGAACGATCTCCCAACCTATAACTGATTTGATTGATTACAACAGTACACTACCTTGTCGTGACATGGGGCAGAGACTAAGTGACCCTGTCCCTGAGGTATCCCATAGGGAGAAACCAAAGGAGACACAGGAACATAAAGATAAACCCAAGGAGAAGAGGATCCCTCAAGCCCTGACCTTTCTTCAGCTGTTTACACTGCTGAGCTGCGTCAAGGGGAAGAAAACACCCTTTGATCCCTCCCAGAGTGGTGATGGGAGAAAGGGAACAACGATAAACTATACAAACAACAATAATGACTCTGATACTGGTGAGTGTTAGGAGGTGTATATTGATTAGTGCTGCTACATTGTACACTATCTAGGCTTCACTTGGAAAAAAAAACAGGTCATGTGTCTTAGAAATGTTTCAGTTACAGCCTTGGACTACTCTGCAGGTGACGTGAAAAGGATCAAGGACAAGAGTAAAGGAAAGGTTGGGGGAGAGAAACATAGCATTGAATCTCAGGACCACAAATGCAGAACGACACAGGAAAAAGAAAAAGACATTAAACAAAGACCTAACTCGGTAAGACATCCAAACTTGCTTGTTAATGAGGATTAACCAATGCATTTGACAACTGATAATACCACAATAAGGAAAACACAGCATATTGTGTTGAATCTGATTCTTTGACATGGCTTGACAAATGTGATAATGTCACAATGCCCCTTCGGATGGGGTAGGCCCTAATAGTTATTAGGAAAAGTCTAAACAGAATCCATGGAATGTCCCAACTCTGACCTTTGACGTTGAAATTTAAATGGTTAAGGTAAGGCTTAGGGTTAAGATAGGGGTTAAGGTTAGGGTTTAGGGTAGGGATGTCCCAAGGATCACGGACAGCACTAACCCTAGTTATTATGGGGTAACATTTTGACATGGAAACACACTTAGGAAATACTATTTGTTGCCAATCAAGCTAGAGCTCATTGGCTACGTATATTCAACATTGATATTGTAGTTTGAAAACTCAGTAGATTTCTAACTGATGTACTGATTGCGACACTGAAATCTCCACTGAGGAGCAAGCAAAGAAGACCCAGCAGAAAGAGAAGAAGAAGAGCATCCATCCAGCTGTGGCGGCCCTGCAGCTGTTCACTCTCTTCTGCTGTGGTGGGAAAGTCAAGCTGAGGAAGACTCGTCCCTCTCAGAACAGACAGAGTAGAAAGGACCAGGACAAAGATAATGCATATGATACTGGTGAGTGTTATGGGGTGTCTGCTGATTAGATATAGAATGAGATTGGCTCCACTTGGAAGAAAGTGTCTTCAAAATCAAAATGTCTAATCTACACAGGGTCAGACTTGTCTGGAGGTGATGTTACAACCAAAAGCTTCAAGGACAATATTAATGGAAAGGTGTGCAGGGAGAAAGACCGGACTGAAGTTCAGCTGTTGAAATCATCTCAGGACCACGAACCCGTAAGTACAACACCAGAAACAGACAAGGGAACTAATTCAGGACAAAGACCTAACACTGTGAGACAACCAAACATGCTGTATCATATTTTATTGTGAGCAAAATATCTTTCCCATAATGCTGTGTTATCATTGGGTGTTACAATTATGTTGTGCAGGAAAATCGAAGGACACCCCGGCAAGTGAAGACCCCTGTGGAGGAAATTTACATAAGACCTGACTCTCCGACTCTACCACGTGCCCACGTAAGTTACTGAAACCTAAATTACTATACGGACAGACAGAGATTAAAGCATCTAGACAATTTCCCCTCTGACCTCAACCTAACCACCCTTTTCCTCCGGGTAGAGCTCCCTCTCTCAGTTGTCCCTGGCTCGGAACCAGGACATCCTCCCGCTGGAGTGGCAGCTACCCGGAGTCCCTCTGACCACCTCGTCTATGGCAACTAGGACAGAGAGAACGCCATCCTCTACCAACACTTCGACACATGCGCAGATGGAAACACAGACATCAGATATGAACACAGACACACAGACCACTTCTACCTCTCAGAGCCAGATCTCCATGGTCTCATCGGAGACCATGATAGATCTTCACACGTCAGACTCCATTACCCAGACCTCCACTCTTGACATGGCACTGGCCCCTGAGAGCACTAAGGACATGATCACTACTGATGAGGATGTGAAGGATGACTCTGCTAAAGATTTGATCTCCACCCTAACAGACACCTCTATGGAGAAATCCATCAGTGAGACCAGCCTGAAAGACCTCATCGCTGAGTATGAAGATGACAATGAGCTGAAGGATATGGCTGCCTCCGCTACCCCTGCTACTGATAATGCCAATGAGGATGCAATGCTGCTTGAGATTGCAGCACTTTTTGACAGTGGAGACCGAGCTGCCTCTGCATCTCTGAAGAGCCAATAGGTCTAATAAACATTTCAATGTAGCAAAAGCTATACTTTGATCAATTAATAAAGCATATTTTCTGCAGCAAATTTCCACTACTGTTGATATGTGACACAGCATGTTTAGATTAGACCTATTTGTTTGAATTCACCAAAAATAATAAATATTACTGCCAAGGGAACAATCAAACTACTACAGGTAGGGGAGAGTGAATATATCAGCATAGAGTTCATTTGGACAATAATGATCCATAAGCATATTGCATTCTGTAATGTATGAAATAACATTCACCCACATCGAATACAAATCAGACGTGTTCTATTTTCCTCTATCTTCCCTCCCACATCCTGATGAGGTTTAGATCGTCATGTTATCCAGCCCTTAAACTGTTTAGCATTTTAATAACACCTCACAAACTCAGGGCCTAATTACCTTTGTTACACATGCATCAAATAGAGTCCTCCTGTCACCACATATCTGAGCCACCTGAAGATGCTTTGTTACTGGTGGGTTTCCAACAGATTACAGGGAGATTGGTTAAGTAAGTCAACCTAAATAAGGATGGTGGGAACATCCTCATACTACAGCACATCATTCTCTTTGCCTGTATTACAGGAGGGGAGGATATATTGGTGTCATCAGAGTAATTGATTAGCACACATACTGTATGTGTCATTTAATCACCTTGAATGGTGACAGAATAGAGAGCTTTGAAACTATTGAATTAAGTATTAAAATACCAGGTGAAAAATGCTCCGTTAGAAAATCATTTTGAGAATTTAGGTATTTTATGAATTGTCACAGGGAAGATTTAGTTCAAACTGCACTTTTCTGTCTCTGTCATGCCTGTGGTCTGCATGGATAATGAGCTGAGAGAAGCAGTAGTAGCAGCACATCGTTTACGGCTACAGCCAAGCTGTCCCTCACCTGAGAAACCCCCTAGTTGTACATGAGTGCACTCTCCACAATAAAGATCAGCCTGACATCAACATGCTGTTGACAAAGTAGACTTGGAACTAAATCTACATAACATAGATACTGTACATGTATGAAATTAAGCATGATGTTTTTGAGGATTGTTAATCTACAAAAGATGCAGAACATATTAACTCTGAAAGGGGAGGGAGAGAAGAGAGGGGGATGACTGGGAGAATATAGAGGAGAGACAGTAGGAGGGATGGTGAGATGTATCCATCTATGAATTCAAATATTAATCTACCCAATAAGGAGATCAAAGTGTCTGTCACCCAGATGTACACACAGACATGCACGTACACACAGACATGCACGTACACACACCTACACACACAAAAACACACACACACCGCTCCTCTATCCACATGAAGTGGTCAGGGCATCACAGTGATCTAGTTACAAGGACATTGAGAGAAGCCATTTCTTTCCTCTAGAGACTGTAACATTGATGAGGTCTCCAACAAGAGTGGCCAGTCTATCCTCAGGGGGATACTACTGACAACACATTGAAAATGGGTGTCGTTATATCCTGCCTGTTTGGCCCTGTCCGGGGGTATCGTCGGATGGGGCCACATTGCCTCCCGACCCCTCCTGTCTCAGCCTCCAGTATTTATGCTGCAGTAGAGTATGTGTCGGGGGGCTAGGGTCAGTCTGTTATATCTGGAGTATTTCTCCTGTCTTATCCGGCGTCCTATGTGAATTTAAGTAAGCTCTCTCTAATTCTCTTTCTTTCTTTCTTCTTTCTTTCTTTCTTTCTTTCTTTCTTTCTTTCTTTCTTTCTTTCTTTCTTTCTTTCTTTCTTTCTTTCTTTCTTTCTTTCTTTCTTTCTTTCTTTCTTTCTTTCTTTCTTTCTTTCTTTCTTTCTTTCTTTCTCTTGGAAGACCTGAGCCCTAGGACCATGCCTCAGAACTACCTGGCCTGAATACTCCTTGCTGTCCCCAGTCCACCGGGCCGTGCTGCTGCTCCAGTTTAAACTTTTCTGCTTGCGGCTATGGAACCCTGACCTGTTCACCATACCTGCTACTTTTCCCAGACCTTCTGTTTTCAACTCTCTAGAGACAGCAGGAGCAGTAGAGATACTCTGAATGATCAGCTATGAAAAGCTAACTGAGCTTTATTCCTGAGGTTCTGACCTGTTGCACCCTCGACAACGACTGTGATTATTATTATTTGACCTTGCTGGTCATTGTCACGCTCCTCTCCTTGTTCAGGCGTCGTTCAGCGATGGACATCACCGGCTTTCTAGCCATCACCGCTCCATTTTTCAGATATCAATTTGTTTTGTCTTGTCCCATACACACCTGGTTTTCATTCCCTAATCATTCTACATGTATTTAGCCCTCTGTTTCCTATCATGTCTTTGTGTGTAATTGTTTGTTTGGTGTTGTGGATTATTGTCAGGCGCTTTACTTTTGTCATGTTCCGTATTTTTGTCACGTTATTGTTTTTATGTGCTGTGTATTTTGGAACGGAATTAAAGTGCGCCTGTTCACTACACTCTGCTCTCCTGCACCTGACTTTGCCTCCCTTACACACCTTTGACAGAATTACACACCAAACCATGGAGTCAGCAGGAGCAGGTACCCCGGTTAGAGGAGTCGAGGAGCGCGTCCAGGAGAGCGACAAGGAACATTCGGCAATGTTAAGTCAACTTGGTGCCATGATGGAACGCGTTGTTCAAACCATGGACCGTTGGGAGAGACAGGGAGTCTCTCCAGCGCCTCGACCAGTACAACCGGGATTGCCTCCACCCGTCCCGTCCGGAGAGAATTCCAGTGGGATGCATCTCTCCCTTCCCAGGGAGTATGATGGAATGGCAGTAAAGTGCCAGGGATTCCTGTTTCAACTGGACCTCTATCTGGCCAGCGTGCATCCAGCTCCCTCAGGAAGGGAGAGAGTAGGTACCCTCATTTCCTGTCTCACAGGAGGAGCGCTGGAGTGGGCAAACGCCGTGTGGAGAGAGGAGGACGCGGCGTTGGACCAGTTCGAGGAGTTCACCCGTCGCTTCCAGGCCATCTTCGACCATCCACCCGAAGGTAGAGCGGCGTGAGAAAGGCTCTTCCATTTGAGGCAGGGGACGAGGAGCGCCCAGCATTTCGCTCTGGAATTCCGGACCTTGGCCGGCGGAGCAGGCTGGAACGCAGGGCCCTCATCGACCACTATCGATGCAACCTACGAGAGGACGTCCGTCGTGAGCTGGCCTGCAGGGATGCCACCATCTCCTTTGACCAACTGGTGGATTTGTCCATCTGGTATGATAACCTGCTGGTCACCCGCGGACGTCCAGAAGAGGCTCTGTCGGTGCCATCTTCCAGCATCACCACTCAGGTGCCCATGGAGTTAGGAGGGGCTGCTCATAGGGAGACTGGAGCAGGAGCCATCACATGCACCATCTGTGGCCGCAGAGGACACACTCTGCGTGCCGTGTTGGTTCTTCTGGGAGTCGAGGCAACAGACAGGGCACTCTGGCGTCACCCCAGGTTAGTTCGCACCACACTCATCCAGAATCCTCTGTTGATCAACTGTTTGTGCCTGTTTGTTTCCCTGAATTTTCTCCACATTCCCAGCATAAGGCGCTCGTCGATTCAGGCGCAGCTGGGAATTTTATCGATAGAGCGTTAGCCATTAGTTTAGGATCCCCATTTTTCCTGTAGTTAGACCCTTCCCAGTTCACGCTCTGGATTGTCGACCATTATGGTCCGGGATAATCAGGGAGGCCAACAGAGGGCAGAGGGCTCTCACGGGGTGGTTGCGAGAGTGCTCAGGGAGGTGTGTAGGGGTTGCTGTTGGTACTACCACGGCAGGGAAGGTCCAGACCAGGTCTCCCCCCCCCCCTGAGCGGAGACGGTGGCTATGGATACCTATGTCTTTGAATCCCTGCGTCATCCGCCTCCTCAAGTTTATTTTTTGTGAAGAAGATGTATAGGGGTTTACGCCCGTGCAGTGGCTATAGAGGACTCAATCAAATCACGGTGAGATACAGTTTGCCGCTACCTCTTATCGCCACGGCGATTGAGTCAATGCATGGGGCGCGCTTCTTTACGAAACTGGATCACGGGAGTACGTATAACCTGGTGCGTATCCGGGAGGGAGACGAGTGGAAGACAGCATTTAGTACCACCACAGGGCATTATGAGTACCTCGTCATGCCGTATTTGTTGATGAATGCTCCATCAGTTTTCCAATCCTTTGTAGACGAGATGTTCAGGGACCTGCACAGGGTGTAGTGGTGTATATCGATGACATTCTGATATACTCTGCTACACGCACCGAGCATGTGTACTTGGTGCGCAAGGTACTTGGACGACTGGTGGAGCATAACCTGTATGTCAAGGCTGAGAAGTGCCTGTTCTTTCAGCAGGCTGTCTCCTTCCAAGGGTATCGCATTTCCACATCAGGGGTGGAGATGGAGAGCGACCACATTGCAGCCATGCGTAATTGGCCGACTCCCACCACGGTAAAGGAGGGGCAGCGGTTTTTAGGGTTTGCCAATTACTACCGGAGAATTTTCCGGGGTTTTGGCCTGGTTGCTGCTCCCATTACCTCATTGCTGAAGGGGGGTCCTGTATTGTTGCAATGGTCGGCTGAGGCGGACAGGGCTTTTGGGCAGCTAAGAGCTCTGTTTACTTCGGCACCCGTGCTGGCCCATCCGGATCCCTCTTTGGCATTCATAGTGGAGGTGGACGCGTCCGAGGCTGGGGTAGGAGCCGTGCTCTCACAGCGCTCGGGTATGCCACCGAAACTCCGCCCCTGTGCTTTCTTCTCGAAGAAGCTCAGCCCAGCGGAGCTTAACTATGATGTGGGTGGACCGCGAGTTGTTGGCTGCGGTTAAAGCGTTGAAGGTGTGGAGACATTGGCTTGAGGGGGCTAAACAGCCTTTCCTCATCTGGACTGACCACCGCAACCTGGAGTACATCCAGGCAGCGAGGAGACTGAATCCCCATCAGGCAAGGTGGGCCATGTTCTTTACCCGCTTTGTGTTTACCCTATCCTACAGACCAGGTTCCCAGAATAAGACGGCAGACGCACTGTTCCGGTTGTGTGATACAGAGGAGCGGCCCATGGATCAGACTCCCATACCCCCGGCCTCCTTCCTGGTAGTGCTGGTCGTGTGGGAGCTGGATGTGGAAATTGAGCAGGCTTTGCGTGCAGAGCCCGCCCCCCTCCAGTGCCCCGTTGGGCGTATGTACGTTCCGTCAGCTGTCCGTGACCAGTTGATCTATTGGGCCCACACATCCCTGACGGTGCTCTGTCTGACTGGAAAGTACTGATGGCCCACCTTGGCAAAAGACGTGAGGGCTTATGTTTCCTCCTGCTCGTTGTGTGCCCAGTATAAGGCTCAAAGACACATGCCCAGAGGTAAGTTAATCCCTTACCCGTTCCACAACGACCTTGGTCACATCTGTCAGTGGATATCCTAACAGATCTTTCTCTTTCACAGAGAAACACTATGATCCTGGTCGTTGTGGATCGTTTTTCTAAGTCCTGTCATCTCCTCCCTCCTCCCTCCTCCCTCCCTCTGCCCGGTCATCCTATGGCCCTGCAGACTGCGGAAGCCCTGTTGACTCACGTCTTCCGGCACTACGGGGTGCCTGAGGATATAGTGTCGGATCGGGGTCCCCAGTTCAAGAGTTTGGAAGGCGTTCATGGAACGTCTGGGGTTCTCGATCAGCCTTACCTTAGGTTTTCACCTCGAGAGTAACGGGCAGGTAGAGAGAGTGTAAAAAATATATATATTTCACCTTTATATAATCTGGTAGGCTAGTTGAGAACAAGTTCTCATTTGCAACTGCGACCTGGCCAAGATAAAGCATAGCAGTGTGAGCATACAACAAAGAGTTACACATGGAATAAACAATTAACAAGTCAATAACACAGTAGAAAACAAAGGGGGGGTCTATATACAATGTGTGCAAAAGGCATGAGGAGGTAGGCAAATAACTACAATTTAGCAGATTAACACTGGAGTGATGAATGATCAGATGGTCATGTACAGGTAGAGATATTGGTGTGCAAAAGAGCAGAAAAGTAAATAAATAAAAACAGTATGGGGATGAGGTAGGTGAAAAGGGTGGGCTATTTACCAATAGACTATGTACAGCTGCAGCGATCGGTTAGCTGCTCAGATAGCTGATGTTTGAAGTTGGTGAGGGAGATAAAAGTCTCCAACTTCAGCGATTTTTGCAATTCGTTCCAGTCACAGGCAGCAGAGTACTGGAACGAAAGGCGGCCAAATGAGGTGTTGGCTTTAGGGATGATCAGTGAGATACACCTGCTGGAGCGCGTGCTACGGATGGGTGTTGCCATCGTGACCAGTGAGCTGAGATAAGGCGGAGCTTTACCTAGCATGGACTTGTAGATCAACCAGGATGTGGGCAAGTTTCTGCGGTCTTATTGCCAGGACCGGCTGGGTGTGTGGGCTGCGTTCGTGCACTGGGCCGAAATGTCACAGAACTTGCTTCGCCACTCCTCCACTAACCTCTCCCCCTTTCAGTGCGTATTTGGATACCAGCTGGTTCTGGCGCAATGGCATCAGGGTCAGACCGAAGCTCCTGCGGTGGATGACTGGTTTAGGCGCGCGGAGGAGACATGGGAGGCCACCCGTGTCCACCTCCAGCGAACCGCGTGCTGCCAAATAACCAGAGCGGACCATCAACTCAGTGAGACCGGGTCTGGCTCTCGACCCGTAACCTGCCCGTCACGTTCTGACCTTAGTTCTTTTTTTATGTCTTTGTTTTAGTATGGTCAGGGTGTGAATTGGGTGGGTTGTCTATGTTCCTTTTTCTATGATTTGGCATTTCTGTGTTTGACCCCGTATGGTTCTCAATCAGAGGCAGCTGTCATTCGTTTTCCCAGATTGAGAACCATACTTAGGTAGCCTGGTTTCACTTTGAGTGGTGGGTGATTGTTTCCTGTGTCTGTGTTTGTACCATACGGGACTGTTTTGATTTTCGTTTGTTCATTGACGTTGTTATTTTGTATTTTTGTAGTGTTCAGTTTTATATATTAAAATGGACACTTACCACGCTGCACGTTGGTCCGACATCTCTTACTCCTCGTCAGAAGAAGAGGAGAGTCGTTACACTGCCCCTCCGACTGCCCTGCGGAAGCTGGGTCCGCGGTTTGTGGGGCCCTTTAATGTCCTGAGGAGGGTGAATGAGGTATGTTACAGATTACAGCTTGCCTCTGATTATCGTATTAACCCCTCGTTCCATGTGTCTCTCCTCAGGCCGGTGGTGGCTGGTCCGCTCCTGGAATCTGAGATATGGGAGGTCCCTCCACCCCCTTTGGACATCGAGGGGGCCCTTGTGTACATTGTTCGTTCCATCCTAGATTCGAGGCGTCGGGCGGGGTGCCCTCAGTACCCCGTGGAATGGGAGGGGTAGGGTAGGGTCTGGAGGAGAGGTGCTGTGTTCCGGTTGCGGATGTTTTGGATCCTGAACTGCTGCGGGAGTTTCACCGTCGCCGGATCGCCCTTCACTTCGCACTCCGGGTCGTCCCCGAAGCCGGTGCCGGCGTGCCACCGGAGCTTCGCGTCAAGGGCGGGGTACTGTCACGACTTCCGCCGAAGTCGTTTCCCCTCCTTATTTTGGCGACGTTCGGCGATTGAAGTCACAAGCTTTTTAGCCATCAACTCTCAATTTTTTCATATATCCATTTGTTTTGTCTTGTCCCATACACACCTTGTTTTCATTCCCTAATCATTATATCATGTATTTAGCCCTCTTTTTCCCATCATGTCTTTGTGTGTAATTGTTTGTTTGGTATTGTGGATTATTACTTATGTCATGTTCCGTGTCTTTGGCACGTTATTGTTTTTATGTGCTATGTATTTTGGAAAGGAATTAAAGTGTGCCTGTTCACTACACTCTGCTCTCCTGCACCTGACTTTGCCTCCCGTACACACCTTTGACAGTCATCTATGAACATTTGAACATCTTGGCTATGTTCTGTTACAATCTCCAGCCGGCACAGCCAGAAGAGTATTGACCACCCCTCATAGCCTGGTTCGTCTCTAGGTTTCTTACTAGGTTCTGGCCTTTCTAGGGAGTTTTTCCTAGCCATCGCGCTTCTACATCTGCATTGCTTGCTGTTTGGGAGTTTATGCTGGGTATCTGTACAGCACTTTGAGATATCAGCAGATGTTTTTAATTTTTTTATTTCACCTTTATTTAACCAGGTAGGCAAGTTGAGAACACGTTCTCATTTACAATTGCGACCTGGCCAAGATAAAGCAAAGCAGTTCGACACATACAACGACACAGAGTTACACATGGAGTAAAACAAACATACAGTCAATAATACAGTATAAACAAGTCTATATACGATATGAGCAAATTAGGTGAGATAAGGGAGGTAAAGGCAAAAAAGGCCATGGTGGCAAAGTAAATACAATATGGCAAGTAAAACACTGGAATGGTAGATTTGCAGTGGAAGAATGTGCAAAGTAGAAATAAAAATTATGGGGTGCAAAGGAGCAAAATAAATAAATAAATAAAATAAATACTGTAGGGAAAGAGGTATTTGTTTGGGCTAAATTATAGGTGGACTATGTACAGGTGCAGTAATCTGTGAGCTGCTCTGACAGTTGGTGCTTAAAGCTAGTGAGGGAGAAAAGTGTTTCCAGTTTCAGAGATTTTTGTAGTTCGTTCCAGTCATTGGCAGCAGAGAACTGGAAGGAGAGGCGGCCAAAGAAATAATTGGTTTTGGGGGTCACCAGAGAGATATACAGTGCCTTGCGAAAGTATTCGGCCCCCTTGAACTTTGCGACCTTCTGCCACATTTCAGGCTTCAAACATAAAGATATAAACTGTATTTTTTTGTGAAGAATCAACAACAAGTGGGACACAATCATGAAGTGGAACGAGATTTATTGGATATTTCAAACTTTTTTAACAAATCAAAAACTGAAAAATTGGGCGTGAAAAATTATTCAGCTCCCTTAAGTTAATACTTTGTAGAGCCACCTTTTGCTGCGATTACAGCTGTAAGTCGCTTGGGGTATGTCTCTATCAGTTTTGCACATCGAGAGACTGACATTTTTTCCCATTCCTCCTTGCAAAACAGCACGAGCTCAGTGAGGTTGGATGGAGAGCATTTGTGAACAGCAGTTTTCAGTTCTTTCCACAGATTCTCGATTGGATTCAGGTCTGGACTTTGATTTTGTGTTGGCTAAGGGCAGTCAGGTCTGGGGAGAACCAAGGGCTATATCTGTTCCTGGTTCTAAATTTCTTGAATGGGGCATGCTTATTTAAGATGGTTAGGAAGGCATTTAAAAAAAAACAGGCATCCTCTACTGACGGGATGAGATCAATATCCTTCCAGGATACCCTGGCCAGGTCGATTAGAAAGGCCTGCTCGCTGAAGTGTTTCAGGGAGCGTTTGACAGTGATGAGTGGAGGTCGTTTGACCGCTGACCCATTACGGATGCAGGCAATGAGGCAGTGATCGCTGAGATCTTGGTTGAAGACAGCAGAGGTGTATTTAGAGGGCAAGTTGGTTAGGATGATATCTATGAGGGTGCCCGTGTTTAAGGCTTTGAGGAGGTACCTGGTAGGTTCATTGATAATTTGTGTGAGATTGAGGGCATCAAGCTTAGATTGTAGGATGGCTGGGGTGTTAAGCATGTTCCAGTGTAGGTCACCTAGCAGCACAAGCTCTGAAGATAGATGGAGGGCAATCAGTTCACATATGGTGTCCAGAGCACAACTGGGGGCAGAGGGTGGTCTATAGCAGTTGGCAATGGTGAGAGACTTGTTTTTAGAGATGTGGATTTTTAAAAGTAGAAGTTCAAATTGTTTGGGTACAGACCTGGATAGTAGGACAGAACTCTGCAGGCTATCTTTGCAGTAGATTGCAACACCGCCCCCTTTGGCAGTTCTATCTTGTCTGAAAATGTTGTAGTTTGGGATGAACATTTCAGAATTTTTGGTGGTCTTCCTAAGCCAGGATTCAGACACAGCTAAAACATCCGGTTTGGCAGAGTGTGCTAAAGCAGTGAATAGAACAAACTTAGGGAGGAGGCTTCTAATGTTAACATGCATGAAACCAAGGCTATTATGGTTACAGAAGTCATCAAAAGAGAGCGCCTGGGGAATAGGAGTGGAGCAAGGCACTGCAGGGCCTGGATTCACCTCTACATCGCCAGAGGAACAGAGGAGGAGTAGGATAAGGGTACGGCTAAAAACAATAAGAATTGCTCGTCTAGAACGTCTGGAACAGAGAGTAAAAGGAGGTTTCTGGTGGCGATAAAATAGCTTCAAGGTATAATGTACAGACAAAGGTATGGTAGGATGTGAATACAGTGGAGGTAAACCTAGGTATTGAGTGATGATGAGAGAGATATTGTCTCTAGAAACATCATTGAAACCAGGAGATGTCATTGCATGTGTGGGTGGTGGAACTAATAGGTTGGATAAGGTATAGTGAGCAGGACTAGAGGCTCTACAGTGAAATAAGCCAATAAACACTAACCAGAACAGCAATGGACAAGACATATTGACATTAAGGAGAGGCATGCTTAGTCGAGTGATCAAAAGGGTCCAGTGAGTAGTGAGGTTGGTTGGGGTCACGGTGATTTAGACAGCTAGCCGGACCATTGGTAGCAAGCTAGCATAGGATGGAGGTCTGTTATTAGCCACCTCGTGCGTTTCCATAAGAAGAGCTTCATAAATAAATTTGATTTGATTTATAAATACATTTAATTTGACAGACAGGCTCTATTACGGTCTGTCAGCTGCTGTTTTTGCTGGCCCTGTCTTTACCCTACTCATAGGACATGATGGACAGTGTGTGTGTCCGTGTCTTCAGTAATGTGTGTGTGCATGCGTTCTTAGAAATGCATGCGTGGTTGCAAACACATAAATGTGTGTGTGTGTGTGTGTGTGTGTGTGTGCATGTGGTGTGTGTGTGTGCGTGCATACCTGCAAACCTATCGTTAGTGGTCTGAGTGAAATGGATAAACTACTGTGATACTTCCAGGTGCCTCCAGAGGTGTTAGCCTATCATGTTCTGTGAGATTTTATCACTAATCACCTCTGCTGATGACACACAGAGTAATTATCAGGCTGACATGTAGCACTTAAAGGCTGACACTAACAGGTGCTGAGCCAGGGAGGCTTGCTGTTTCTAATGCTACATGTGGCGGTGATCTGCTTTTAATAGTGCAAACATAGAGGAGGTATGAATAGACGTGTTGCCATGACTCTTGCCCATTGTGCTGCATGTATTCACTGAGTCGACTATTGGACGACAACAACATTGTATTCTGATGGCCAACAGTAGTAGTCTGTTGAATGTGGCACTTGATAATCAACTGTATAATCATACTCATTGTGGAGTGATTGACCTGTGCTCAGCCACTCTCTGCTTGCAACATGATGCAGGCAAATTATGAGAAAATCAACTACTGCAATAGGGTGAAGGCAGAGGTTGAATATGAGTACAGGCAGAGAGAGAGAGGTAGAGAGAAGGAAAGAGAGAGACAGACATACAGTGGTAGGATCTTAATTTGATCCAGCAGGAAAATACAGACATACAGGCAGACTAGGTCCATAGAAATAGGCTGTTCCAGTGTTCTGGGTGGATATGTGGATAGGTAACTAACTTGGTGATGTCACAATGCCCCTTTACCAGGGAAGGAGAACTAGTTGTTATAAGGGAACATTATGAGGTAACATGTTGCCACGGAAACACACTTATGTCATAATCTCAGACCACATTAAAACGGTCATCAATCTCAGGTAGAGCGCATTAGCTACATTCGAACGATCTCCCAACCTATAACTGATTTGATTGATTACAACAGTACACTACCTTGTTGTGACATGGGTCAGAGACTAAGTGACCCTGTCCCTGAGGTATCCCATAGGGAGAAACCAAAGGAGACACAGGAACATAAAGATAAACCCAAGGAGAAGAGGATCCCTCAAGCCCTGACCTTTCTTCAGCTGTTTACACTGCTGAGCTGCGTCAAGGTGAAGAAAACACCCTTTGATCCCTCCCAGAGTGGTGATGGGAGAAAGGGAACAACGATAAACTATACAAACAACAATAATGACTCTGATACTGGTGAGTGTTAGGAGGTGTATATTGATTAGTGCTGCTACATTGTACACTATCTAGGCTTCACTTGGAAAAAAAACAGGTCATGTGTCTTAGAAATGTTTCACTTACAGGCTTGGGCTACTCTGCAGGTGACGTGAAAAGGATCAAGGACAAGAGTAAAGGAAAGGTTGGGGGAGAGAAACATTGCATTGAATCTCAGGACCACAAATGCAGAACGACACAGGAAAAAGGAAAATACATTAAACAAAGACCTAACTCGGTAAGACATCCAAACTTGCTTATAAATGAGTATTAACCAATGCATTTGACAACTGATAAGGAAAACACAGCATATTGTGTTGAATCTGATTCTTTGACATGGCTTGACAAATGTGATAATGTCACAATGCCCCTTCGGATGGGGTAGGCCCTAATAGTTATTAGGAAAAGTCTAAACAGAATCCATGGAATGTCCCAACTCTGACCTTTGACGTTGAAATTGAAATGGTTAAGGTAAGGCTTAGGGTTAAGGTAGGGGTTAAGGTTAGGGTTTAGGGTAGGGATGTCCCAAGGATCACGGACAGCACTACCCTAGTTATTATGGGTTAACATTTTGACATGGAAACACACTTAGGAAATACTATTTGTTGCCAATCAAGCTAGAGCTCATTGGCTACGTATATTCAACATTGATATTGTAGTTTGAAAACTCAGTAGATTTCTGACTGATGTACTGATTGCGACACTGAGATCTCCACTGAGGAGCAAGCAAAGGAGACCCAGCAGAAAGAGAAGAAGAAGAGCATCCATCCAGCTGTGGCGGCCCTGCAGCTGTTCACCCTCTTCTGCTGTGGTGGGAAAGTCAAGCTGAGGAAGACTCGTCCCTCTCAGAACAGACAGAGTAGAAAGGACCAGGACAAAGATAATGCATATGATACTGGTGAGTGTTATGGGGTGTCTGCTGATTAGATATAGAATGAGAGTGGCTCCACTTGGAAGAAAGTGTCTTCAAAATCAAAATGTCTAATCTACACAGGGTCAGACTTGTCTGGAGGTGATGTTACAACCAAAAGCTTCAAGGACAATATTAATGGAAAGGTGTGCAGGGAGAAAGACCGGACTGAAGTTCACCTGTTGAAATCATCTCAGGACCACGAACCCGTAAGTACAGAAACAGACAAGGGAACTAATTCAGGACAAAGACCTAACACTGTGAGACAACCAAACATGCTGTATCATATTTTATTGTGAGCAAAATATCTTTCCCATAATGCTGTGTTATCATTGGGTGTTACAATTGTGTTGTGCAGGAAAATCGAAGGACACCCCGGCAAGTGAAGACCCCTGTGGAGGAAATTTACATAAGACCTGACTCTCCGACTCTACCACGTGCTCACGTAAGTTACTGAAACCTAAATTACTATACGGACAGACAGAGATTAAAGCATCTAGACAATTTCCCCTCTGACCTCAACCTAACCACCCTTTTCCTCCGGGTAGAGCTCCCTCTCTCAGTTGTCCCTGGCTCGGAACCAGGACATCCTCCCGCTGGAGTGGCAGCTACCCGGAGTCCCTCTGACCACCTCGTCTATGGCAACTAGGACAGAGAGAACGCCATCCTCTACCAACACTTCGACACATGCGCAGATGGAAACACAGACATCAGATATGAACACAGACACACAGACCACTTCTACCTCTCAGAGCCAGATCTCCATGGTCTCATCGGAGACCATGATAGATCTTCACACGTCAGACTCCATTACCCAGACCTCCACTCTTGACATGGCACTGGCCCCTGAGAGCACTAAGGACATGATCACTACTGATGAGGATGTGAAGGATGACTCTGCTAAAGATTTGATCTCCACCCTAACAGACACCTCTATGGAGAAATCCATCAGTGAGACCAGCCTGAAAGACCTCATCGCTGAGTATGAAGATGACAATGAGCTGAAGGATATGGCTGCCTCCGCTACCCCTGCTACTGATAATGCCAATGAGGATGCAATGCTGCTTGAGATTGCAGCACTTTTTGACAGTGGAGACCGAGCTGCCTCTGCATCTCTGAAGAGCCAATAGGTCTAATAAACATTTCAATGTAGCAAAAGCTATACTTTGATCAATTAATAAAACATTTTATCTGCAGCAAATTTCCACTACTGTTGATATGTGACGCAGCATGTTTAGATTAGACCTATTTGTTTGAATTCACCAAAAATAATAAATATTACTGCCAAGGGAACAATCAAACTACTACAGGTAGGGGAGAGTGAATATATCAGCATAGAGTTCATTTGGACAATAATGATCCATAAGCATATTGCATTCTGTAATGTATGAAATAACATTCACCCACATCGAATACAAATCAGACGTGTTCTATTTTCCTCTATCTTCCCTCCCACATCCTGATGAGGTTTAGATCGTCATGTTATCCAGCCCTTAAACTGTTTAGCATTTTAATAACACCTCACAAACTCAGGGCCTAATTACCTTTGTTACACATGCATCAAATAGAGTCCTCCTGTCACCACATATCTGAGCCACCTGAAGATGCTTTGTTACTGGTGGGTTTCCAACAGATTACAGGGAGATTGGTTAAGTAAGTCAACCTAAATAAGGATGGTGGGAACATCCTCATACTACAGCACATCATTCTCTTTGCCTGTATTACAGGAGGGGAGGATATATTGGTGTCATCAGAGTAGTTGATTAGCACACATACTGTATCTTCCGGCGCCGACAGAGATGGCCGCCTCGCTTCGCGTTCCTAGGAAACTATGCAGTTTTTTGTTTTTTTACGTGTTATTTCTTACACTAGTACCCCAGGTCATCTTAGGTTTCATCACATACAGCCGAGAAGAACTACTGAATATAAGATCAGTGTCAACTCACCACCAGTACGACCAAGAATATGTTTTTCGCGATGCGGATCCTGTGTTCTGCCTTACAACCAGCGCCACGGGATGGTTCCCATGCAGCGACCCAAAAAAACGACTCAGAAAAAGAGGGAAACGAAGCGGTCTTCTGGTCAGACTCCGGAGACGGGCACATCGTGCACCACTCCCTAGCATTCTTCTTGCCAATGTCCAGTCTCTTGACAACAAGGTTGATGAAATCCGAGCAAGGGTAGCATTCCAGAGGGACATCAGAGACTGTAACGTTCTCTGTTTCACGGAAACGTGGCTCACTGGAGAGACGCAATCCGAAGCGGTGCAGCCAGCGGGTTTCTCCACGCATCGCGCGGACAGAAACGAACATCTTTCTGGTAAGAAGAGGGGCGGGGGCGTATGCCTTATGGCCAACGTGACATGGTGTGATGAAAGAAACATACAGGAACTCAAATCCTTCTGTTCACCTGATTTAGAATTCCTCACAATCAAATGTAGACCGCATTATCTACCAAGAGAATTCTCTTCGATTATAATCACAGCCGTATATATCCCCCCCCAAGCAGACACATCGATGGCTCTGAACGAACTTTATTTAACTCTCTGCAAACTGGAAAAGATTTATCCGGAGGCTGCATTCATTGTAGCTGGGGATTTTAACAAGGCTAATCTGAAAACAAGACTCCCTAAATTTTATCAGCATATCGATTGCGCAACCAGGGGTGGAAAGACCCTGGATCATTGTTACTCTAACTTCCGCGACGCATATAAGGCCCTGCCCCGCCCCCCTTTCGGAAAAGCTGACCACGACTCCATTTTGTTGATCCCTGCCTACAGACAGAAACTAAAACAAGAAGCTCCCACGCTGAGGTCTGTCCAACGCTGGTCCGACCAAGCTGACTCCACACTCCAAGACTGCTTCCATCACGTGGACTGGGAGATGTTACGTATTGCGTCAGCCAACAACATTGACGAATACGCTGATTCGGTGTGCGAGTTCATTAGAACGTGCGTTGAAGATGTCGTTCCCATAGCAACGATTAAAACATTCCCCAACCAGAAACCGTGGATTGATGGCAGCATTCGTGTGGAACTGAAGGCGCGAACCACTGCTTTTAATCAGGGCAAGGTGTCTGGTAACATGACTGAATACAAACAGTGCAGCTATTCCCTCCGCAAGGCTATCAAACAAGCTAAGCGCCAGTACAGAGACAAAGTAGAATCTCAATTCAACGGCTCAGACACAAGAGGCATGTGGCAGGGTCTACAGTCAATCACGGACTACAGGAAGAAACCCAGCCCAGTCACGGACCAGGATGTCTTGCTCCCCGGCAGACTAAACAACTTTTTTGCCCGCTTTGAGGACAATACAGTGCCACTGACACGGCCTGCAACGAAAACATGCGGTCTCTCCTTCACTGCAGCCAAAGTGAGTAAGACATTTAAACGTGTTAACCCTCGCAAGGCTGCAGGCCCAGACGGCATCCCCAGCCGCGCCCTCAGAGCATGCGCAGACCAGCTGGCCGGTGTGTTTACGGACATATTCAACCAATCCCTATACCAGTCTGCTGTTCCCACATGCTTCAAGAGGGCCACCATTGTTCCTGTTCCCAAGAAAGCTAAGGTAACTGAGCTAAACGACTACCGCCCCGTAGCACTCACATCCGTCATCATGAAGTGCTTTGAGAGACTAGTCAAGGACCATATCACCTCCACCCTACCTGACACCCTTGACCCACTCCAATTTGCTTACCGCCCAAATAGGTCCACAGACGATGCAATCTCAACCACACTGCACACTGCCCTAACCCATCTGGACAAGAGGAATACCTATGTGAGAATGCTGTTCATCGACTACAGCTCGGCATTCAGCACCATAGTACCCTCCAAGCTCGTCATCAAGCTCGAGACCCTGGGTCTCGACCCTGCCCTGTGCAACTGGGTACTGGTCTTCCTGACGGGCCGCCCCCAGGTGGTGAGGGTAGGCAACAACATCTCCTCCCCGCTGATCCTCAACACTGGGGCCCCACAAGGGTGCGTTCTGAGCCCTCTCCTGTACTCCCTGTTCACCCACGACTGCGTGGCCACGCACGCCTCCAACTCAATCATCAAGTTTGCGGACGACACAACAGTGGTAGGCTTGATTACCAACAACGACGAGACGGCCTACAGGGAGGAGGTGAGGGCCCTCGGAGTGTGGTGTCAGGAAAATAACCTCACACTCAACGTCAACAAAACTAAGGAGATGATTGTGGACTTCAGGAAACAGCAGAGGGAACACCCCCCCATCCACATCGATGGAACAGTAGTGGAGAGGGTAGCAAGTTTTAAGTTCCTCGGCATACACATCACAGACAAACTGAATTGGTCCACTCACACAGACAGCATCGTGAAGAAGGCGCAGCAGCGCCTCTTCAACCTCAGGAGGCTGAAGAAATTCGGCTTGTCACCAAAAGCACTCACAAACTTCTACAGATGCACAATCGAGAGCATCCTGGCGGGCTGTATCACCGCCTGGTATGGCAACTGCACCGCCCTCAAACCGTAAGGCTCTCCAGAGGGTAGTGAGGTCTGCACAACGCATCACCGGGGGCAAACTACCTGCCCTCCAGGACACCTACACCACCCGATGCTACAGGAAGGCCATAAAGATCATCAAGGACATCAACCACCCGAGCCACTGCCTGTTCACCCCGCTGTCATCCAGAAGGCGAGGTCAGTACAGGTGCATCAAAGCTGGGACCGAGAGACTGAAAAACAGCTTCTATCTCAAGGCCATCAGACTGTTAAACAGCCACCACTAACATTGAGTGGCTACTGCCAACACACTGTCAATGCCACTGACTCTACTCCAGCCACTTTAATCATGGGAATTGATGGGAAATGATGTAAATATATCACTAGCCACTTTAAACAATGCTACCTTATATAATGTTACTTACCCTACATTATTCATCTCATATGCATACGTAGATACTGTACTCTATATCATCGACTGCATCCTTATGTAATACATGTATCACTAGCCACTTTAACTATGCCACTTGGTTTACATACTCATCTCATATGTATATACTGTACTCGATATCATCTACTGTATCTTGCCTATGCTGCTCTGTACCATCACTCATTCATATATCCTTATGTACATATTCTTTATCCCCTTACACTGCGTATAAGACAGTAGTTTTTTGGGGAATTGTTAGTTAGATTACTTGTTCGTTATTACTGCATTGTCGGAACTAGAAGCACAAGCATTTCGCTACACTCGCATTAACATCTGCTAACCATGTGTATGTGACAAATAAATTTGATTTGATTTGATTTGATTTGATTTAATCACCTTGAATGGTGACAGAATAGAGAGCTTTGAAACTATTGAATTAAGTATTAAAATACCAGGTGAAAAATGCTCCGTTAGAAAAACATTTTGAGAATGTAGGTATTTTATGAATTGTCACAGGGAAGATTTAGTTCAAACTGCACTTTTCTGTCTCTGTCATGCCTGTGGTCTGCATGGATAATGAGCTGAGAGAAGCAGTAGTAGCAGCACATCGTTTACGGCTACAGCCAAGCTGTCCCTCACCTTGAGACACCCCCTAGTTGTACATGAGTGCACTCTCCACAATAAAGATCAGCCTGACATCAACATGCTGTTGACAAAGTAGACTTGGAACTAAATCTACATAACATAGATACTGTACATGTATGAAATTAAGCATGATGTTTTTGAGGATTGTTAATCTACAAAAGATGCAGAACATATTAACTCTGAAAGGGGAGGGAGAGAAGAGAGGGGGATGACTGGGAGAATATAGAGGAGAGACAGTAGGAGGGATGGTGAGATGTATCCATCTATGAATTCAAATATTAATCTACCCAATAAGGAGATCAAAGTGTCTGTCACCCAGATGTACACACAGACATGCACGTACACACAGACATGCACGTACACACACCTACACACACAAAAACACACACACACCGCTCCTCTATCCACATGAAGTGGTCAGGGCATCACAGTGATCTAGTTACAAGGACATTGAGAGAAGCCATTTCTTTCCTCTAGAGACTGTAACATTGATGAGGTCTCCAACAAGAAGTGGCCAGTCTATCCTCAGGGGGATACTACTGACAACACATTGAAAATGGGTGTGGTTATATCCTGCCTGTTTGGCCCTGTCCGGGGGTATCGTAGGATGGGGCCACATTGTCTCCTGACCCCTCCTGTCTCAGCCTCCAGTATTTATGCTGCAGTAGAGTATGTGTCGGGGGGCTAGGATCAGTCTGTCAGTCTGTTATATCTGGAGTATTTCTCCTGTCTTATCCGGCGTCCTATGTGAATTTAAGTAAGCTCTCTCTAATTCTCTCTCTCTCTTTCTTTCTTTCTTTCTTTTCTTTCTTTCTTTCTTTCTTTCTTTCTTTCTTTCTTTCTTTCTTTCTTCTCCTTTCTTCTTTCTTTCTTTCTCTCTTTCTTCTTCTTTCTTTCTCTTTCTTTCTTTTCTCTCTTTCTTCTTTTCTTCTTTCCTTTCTTCTCCTCTCTTCTTCTCTCCCTTTCTTTTCTTTCTTTCTTTCTTTTCTTTCTTTCTTTCTCTTGGGAGGACCTGAGCCCTAGGACCATGCCTCAGAACTACCTGGCCTGATGACTCCTTGCTGTCCCCAGTCCACCTGGCTGTGCTGCTGCTCCAGTTTAAACTTTTCTGCCTGCGGCTATGGAACCCTGACCTGTTCACCATACGTGCTACTTGTCCCAGACCTTCTGTTTTCACTCTCTAGAGCACAGTCAGGAGCAGTAGAGACACTCTGAATGATCGGCTATGAAAAGCTAGCTGACATTTACTCCTGAGGTTCTGAACTGTTTCACCCTCGACAACCACTGTGATTATATTATTTGACCCTGCTGGTCATTGTCACTACTTCCGCCGAAGTCGGCTCCTCTCCTTGTTCGGGCGGCGTTCAGCGATGGACATAAACTGGCTTTCTAGCTATCACCGCTCCATTTTCAGATATCCATTGTTTTGTCTTGTCCCATACACACCTGGTTTTCATTCCCTAATCATTCTACATGTATTTAGCCCTCTGTTTCCTATCATGTCTTTGTGTAATTGTTGTTGGTATTGTGGATTATTGTTGGGCGCTTTACTTTTGTCATGTTCCGTATTTTTGTCACGTTATTGTTTTTATGTGCCTTGACTTTGCCTCCCTTACACACCTTGACAGAATTACACACCAAACCATGGAGTCAGCAGGAGCAGGTACCCCGGTTAGAGGAGTCGAGGAGCGCGTCCAGGAGAGCGACAAGGAACATTCGGCAATGTTAAGTCAACTTGGTGCCATGATGGATCGCGTTTTTCAAACCAATGGACCGTTGGGAGAGACAGGGATTCTCTCCAGCACCCAACCAGTACAAACGGGATTTCCTCCACCCGTCCCGTCCGGAGAGAATTCCAGTGGGATGCCTGGAGTATGATGGGATGGCAGCAAAGTGCCAGGGATTCACTGTTTCAACTGGACCTCTATCTGGCCATCGTGCAACCAAGCTCCCTCAGTAAGGGAGAGAGTAGCTGCCCTCATTCCTGTCTCACTGGAGCGCTGGAGTGGGCAAACACCGTGTGGAGAGAGGAGGACGCGGCGTTGGACCAGTTCGAGTAGTTCACCCGTCGCTTCCGGGCCATCTTCGACCATCCACCCGAAGGTAGAGCGGCGGGAGAAAGTCCTCTTCCATTTGAGGCAGGGGACGAGGAGCGCCCAGGAATTCGCTCTGGAATTCCGGACCTTGGCTGGCGGAGCAGGCTGGAACGCAAGGCCCTCATCGACCAATATCGATGCAACCTACGAGAGGATGTCCGACGTGAGCTGGCCTGCAGGAATGCCACCATCTCCTTTGACAACTGGTGGATTTGTCCATCTGGTATGATAACCTGCTGGTCAACCGCGGACATCCAGAGGACACACTCTGCGTGCCGTGTTGGTTCCTCTGGGAGTCGAGGGCAACAGACAGGGCACTCTGGTGTCACCCCAGGTGAGTTCGCACCACACTCATCCAGAATCCTCTGTTGATCAACTGTTGTGTGCCTATTTGTTTCCCTGAGATTTCTCCACATTCCCAGCATAAGGCGCTCGTCGATTCAGGCGCAGCTGGGGAATTTTATCGACAGAGCTTTAGCCAATAGTTTAGGGATCCCGATACGTCTCCTGGCAGATGCTGTGCTTCCCAGGAGTCATGTTTATCCCCTGTAGCAAGCGGAGATGGGGCTATGGATAAATATGGTCTCTGAATCGCTGCGTCACCCGCCTCCTCAAGTAAATTTTTGTGAAGAAGATGGATAGGGGTTTACGCCCGTGCATTGACTAAAGAGGACTCAATCAAATCACGGTGAGATAAAGTTTGCCGCTACCTCTTATCGCCACGCGATTGAGTCAATGCATGGGGCGCGCTTCTTCACAAAACTTGGATCACGGGAGTACGTATAACTGGTGCGTATCCGGGAGGGGAGACGAGTGGAACGACAGCGTTTAGTACCACCACAGGGCATTATGAGTACAGTGCCTTGCGAAAGTATTCGGCCCCCTTGAACTTTGCGACCTTTTGCCACATTTCAGGCTTTCAAACATAAAGATATAAAACTGTGTCTTTTTTTGTGAAGAATCAACAACAAGTGGGACACAATCATGAAGTGGAACGACATTTATTGGATATTTCAAACTTTTTTAACAAATCAAAAACTGAAAAATTGGGCGTGCAAAATTATTCAGCCCCCTTAAGTTAATACTTTGTAGCGCCACCTTTTTGCTGCGATTACAGCACATCGAGAGACTGGACATTTTTTCCCATTCCTCCTTGCAAAACAGCTCGAGCTCAGTGAGGTTGGATGGAGAGCATTTGTGAACAGCAGTTTTCAGTCTTTCCACAGATTCTCGATTGGATTCAGGTCTGGACTTTGACTTGGCCATTCTAACCACCTGGATATGTTATTTTTGAACCATTCCATTGCTAGATTTTGCTTTATGTTTTGGATCATTGTCTTGTTGGAAGACAAACACCATCCAGTCTCAGGTCTTTTGCAGACTCCAGAATGGTCCTGTATTTTGGCTCCATCCATCTTCCCATCAATTTTAACCATCTTCCCTGTCCCCTGCTGAAGAAAAGCAGAGCCCAAACCATGATGCTGCCACCACCATGTTTGACAGTGGGGGATGGTGTGGTCAGGGTGATGAGCTGTGTTGCTTTTACGCCAAACATAACGTTTTGCGTTGTTGCCAAAAAGTTCAATTTTGGTTTCATCTGACCAGAGCACCTTCTTCCACATGTTTGGTGGTGTCTCCCAGTTGGCTTGTGGCAAACTTTAAACAACACTTTTTATGGG